>NW_020897736.1:6509825-6739018 GCF_003984885.1 Neopelma chrysocephalum
TACAGCGATTACTGGAGGAAATTTTCCACTCTCTTCTACTCCACTGATCAGACTTTTTTCCTCCAGGCTCCCCTCCCCAGTCCCAGCATGATTTTCTCATTCATGTTCCCCATGACCATCTCATAACCATTTCCCCAAGGGAGGACATGAAGAAGGTACAGCAAATTAGCCCTTATTCCAAAGTTCCATCAGGCATTTAGGGAACTAAGATCTCCTTACCGAAGTACACTGACTGTGTTTTCTTTAGGGGGAGCAGTCAAGTGACTGCAGTCAACGTCATCCTCTCATGAAATACCCTCTGGTTCTTGTTCTAAAGTGTACCAGGGAGGGGACACACAAACTGTCTGCTTGTCAGAGGGAGTGATACTGGTCAGTCTCAGAGCAGTGGAAATTTTCCTCAAGATAAAGCCAAACCTCAAGCCAAAGTTACTACAGTTCATGGACATCCTAACAAGTATAGACCTTGTCTGAAAAAAATCTAAGGAGAGGTCATGACCCCTGGGAGTGAGCCAGGTGGAATCCATCATTTCCCAAGCCAAGTGTCCAGGGTCGTGATCCCTGCAGGAATCCAGGACAAGGACTGGAATTGCTCAGCATCCTACAGCTCCTGCCAAGGCAGAGATACAGAGCTTCATTCTGCTGTCACAGCTCAAAGCAAGTCCCTGTTGTGCTCAACAGGAATTTCACAGCTGATCCCAGAAACTGGGTCATGGCTTTGCTTCTAAGTGCGTTTGCTATTTCTGTAGAAGAACTGTATTGCAGCTCACCAGCTCCTGACATCTCATGTGTGACCCTCTCAGCCTCTGAGGCCAGGTCCTCACCAGGTCCTCAGCAGCTGGCAGTGCTGCACCAGCTAAGAATTGTGTTCTGGGTCTTCTGTTTACAGGGTGAAACCTTTCTCCAATGCAATTATTTTATGTATGTCTGCCCAGGCATAAGGTATCATCATATTTTACTTGCCTATTAAATAACCTTCATTAATTAAAAAAAAAAAAAAAGTGTTGCAAAATAAATTGTTGGCATGCACCAATGTAAGAAGCACCACAGCTTGGAAATCCTGCTGTGGGATAGATCTCTCATCACTTCTGAAAACTTCAAAAACTTGCACATCTCACAGCACACATTTCTGCTTCTCTTACTTACACTTTTCTCCATCAAGATCTGCGAAACATTGTTCTGGGGGCTGATCTGCCAGGAGTTTTTCATGAAGAACCCAATGGCACTTGAGTGTCTGTCAGCAGTTGGGGTGAACTTCTTGAAAGTGCATCTTGCCATCCTGACAGGCCCATCATAAATCTGGAATCCACGAATAGGGAATGTCCTGGGAGATTTAAATACCAACGTAGTCCTGTGTTAAAAGCTTAGGAAAACTCTGAGTCTTCTGACAGCATAGAAGGATATTAACAAGCAGCTAAACCCCCTTTTCTTTCCCAAAACTGGGATCTGAAGACTCCTCACATGGGAAAGATGAAACTCTGCTGAAGATCCTGTACAGGATGAGGCTCAAAAGCCAAAAAACATGACTCATAAGCTTGCCTAAGGCTTGCAGGCTGGGGTAAAGCAGTTCAAAGCCCTTGCCCCCAGCCACCCAGGAGTTCATCACCATGATGAGGACCCAAAGGGCTGTATGTCAGCATTGCCATCAGGTTCCTTATTCCGGGGCAGGCAGGTTTCTCAGGAAAACATGAGCATGACTGGAAAATGATAGCAGTCAGACTTCCTGGAGGCAAGTGTCTCCTTAGAAGCATGTGCAGAAGGACAGATATGAGATGTTCTGTCATACCCCTTTCCAAGAGCACATTGCTTAAAAACGTGATTAGAGCTTGTCTGAACTGCAAAAGAGGGGTTTTTTTCAATTTCAATAAAATCACCAATAATAACTGAGGATAGGTCTGATTATTCTTACTGTCCTACAGAGATCCCATTTCTGTTATCACTTATGGCTAAGACATGTATAGCCAGGGCTGTGTGCATGGCATGTCTAATGAGTACTGCTTATTACTTAATTTTATATACCTTGTGGAAGGTTTAATAATTGGTAAGCTTTACCAAAACCAAACATTAAGGTAGAATCACACCTTGCTGTGAGGGTGGGGTAGGCACTGTGGTTGCTAGAAAGGAGGCTGTGCTGCTGAAAATGGAAAATAACATACAGCTATCAAAAAAGAAAGAAGATGCTATAAAAATGATTTCTCCTTTGTCAAACCAGCCATGTCTTCCCAGCTACACTTGCAAGAGGGAGGGTGTCATGGTGTATGGGAGCTGCACCATCACCTCAACGCTGCGCTACTGAAGCACTACACAAAAGCCATTTGGTATATCTCAGATTGTCTAATCCATTCTCCAGTGACTAATAAACTAAGGAGAAAACTAAATCAAACACATTCAGTCAAGAATGCTCTCAAGCTGTTGGCCTTAAGAGTGAGTTTATTTGGATGGTTATTATTTCTGGCCTGTACAGTAATTTAAACACCTGGTATAAATTACTCATCAGTAATGACATTAATTCCTAAGGCTTTTCTTCTAGCTTATACTCACGCCAGGAAGAAATGGCAGAAGAATAACTCACTTGTTTCTGGGCAGTGTTCTGTATTCTCCATTTGCCCCTTTTCCCCAGTAGCTGTTTTGGCCTCCCTGGGAGCCAAAGTTGCTGCTTTCTCCAACAAAAATTGAGCGTGTAACCTCCAGGCTGGAGCCTTCATCTGTCGGGAAAGTCCCATCACTGCAAGCAAAGAAACACCATGTAACCATGCAGCACAGCACTACTGATTAATTAACACTTTTAATTATACCACAGATGCAGAAGGAGTTTTTCTTTATTTTGGAAGAAGGTGCATGCACTGCTGTAAGAAGCTGCCTTGAAGTACATTTAGAAACCAGCAAGTTAGTGCCAAGGTAGCTTTGAGCTTGAGCATCGGGACCTCCCATTCAGGACCTCCCATTCAGGAGGAAATATCCAGCCATTATGATGTATTCCCCAGACATGCTGAGACAAAGAGGAAGAATAAATTGCCCCTTGTATTAATGGCTGCCCAGGGAAGACTTGATGTGGTCTGAGAGGGAAATGTGAGCTTCTCTCCTGTCTAATACTAATTACCAGGGGAGTGTCTCAGCTTCCATTCTTGAGCATGTTATGCTGAGGAAAAAAAAATGGGAAGAAGGTCCATTTTAGGAAATTACCTTGCCAGAGTGAGTCCAATTCCATTATCTGAAAACCTGGGAGAGAAGAAACACAATAGTGTAAATGATGAGGAATGTCTGCAGTGAATTTGGCCTACAGACCTGTTTATGTCTGCTGTGAGGGGAATGATAGAACAGGTCATTACAGTAACTTACCCTGAGTTGCGGAAAATAATGTCGCCGCCCCTGGCCCAGGCACCATGGTCATTATTTTTAAAAGCAATAAGACCATCAATCACAGCAGGAACTCGTGGTTTTTCAGGATCAGCATCTTGATGTGGGTGAAACCTGAAGCAAGAAGCTTAGTTAATACAGCACAGGAGACACAGGAATTGACCACAGACAGAGGCAGTTGTGCCCAGCAGACCTTGTTTGGCTTCCAAATATTGGCATGGTGGGTCTAAAGAGGTGATATGATCTGGATCAGAGTCAGGCCATTAGCCTGATTTCATTTCTGTGCTTTGGTACAAAGCAGAAAACAAGAAACATTCCTAAGGATTAAATTCTGGCCCCAGTGAAATGAGCAGGTGATTTCTCACTAGACTTCAATTGGCCCACAGCTACTCCTTAATTTGATTCAGTGTGATTTAGAGGCATAGAAAACATTTTTCCCAAGTCACTTGGGTCCTTTCGTAGATGTCCTTACAAGGGCCATTGAGAATCCCTGTGTTGGTGCTAGAAAATCAATTAGGCACTTTCAAAAATCTCATTCAGCAAAGATAACAGAGTAATTGGAGCTGCTCTCCTTGCCTGTACAGACCAGACCTCCATATGCTTCTCTGTCTGCTGAAAGAGAAGCTGTCAAAAGAAAAAAGGATTCACCCTGGGAACTGGGCCCATCTCAATTACCCTCAGGTCTTTTCTCGCCATACTGGTTGTTAATGGTAGATTTGGAAAATTTGGGAAAAAAAATCACTATTGCTTATTTCTGAGTCTGCCTTCACCTCCCATTTCTTCCAGCTGATGTACTGAGGCACATGTCTCCTCAGTGCCCAAGGGGGTGACCCTGGCAGGGAAGTCTCACAAGGGACACATAGTCATCCTTTCCTTTCAGCCTTATGGGAACATCGTATGTGGCATTGATAGGGTATAATGGAGGAGAGAAAAAAACAAGGCTTGACCAGGAGCAGCAGCTGATTTCTCTCACAGCCTCCTCACATACACCCATAGGACTGCAGTGAGTGAGAAAATGGCTTTAATTTACCTGCTTCCACTCTGTGAAAGGAAGCTCGGGGGTTTCCAAGGAGCTGATGAAAACCTTTGAGGCTACTTATTTTCTTCATTAATCCTAGACCAGTCTCAGCAGTCTCTTACATCACGTCTCAGATGTAAGTTCTTCTAAGTAATTAGTAATAAATGTTAGAGTTTACAAACTCACTAATGGACTAATGGGATCTGGATCCTCTTTCACATGCTTCACTGCTTAGTCCTCATAACCCCAAATGCATGTGTGTCCTTTTTGGTCAGCAATAACACAAACAATTCAGTGCGTATCTGTGGAGTATTTTCCTCTGCACATGAGAGATAGCTTGTGTGCTTTTCTCAGACGTTCCAGCCATAATGAGGCATTAATGATCTGCTAAATGCAATGCAGAAGCCAAGAAGCAATACAACCATTCAAAATACTCAGCCATACAGCATGTGCTTACCTGGCATTATCGACAGTGAGATACTCCCTGGGATCTTCAGCGTTGGCTCTTGTTGTCTTTACTCCTTTTCCAATAAACAAACCAGCCTGAAAATGCACATGACTCCAATTACTTTAACAGATCGCTCAGCAGAGACCAGAGATCCCAGATTTTTATCAATGAACGTGGGCAGGCAGTGCGTGCAGGCACAGGGTGCGCCTGCAGCCTGGGCTTTCTCTTCCCTTTCGGTGTCACTTGGCACTGCTCAGCATGACATTAGCACAGGATGTAGCACGCTGAAGTCAGGACAGAGCCTGCCCTGCCATATGTTATACATCAGCATCTTGGGCTGTCTTCTGACCCAAAGCAAGGCTCTGAACTCCCACTCTCTCCCTCCCTCGCAGAAAGCAATAAGGGTCTCTGCCAAGCTCTTGATAACTTTTTGGAAAAAGAGTGTTGTTAAGAATTAAGGCTTCAAATAACAAGTGACAAGTCCCCTGACAGTCAAAAGAGAACATGAGCTGCTGTAGCCAACTTACAGGCTTTGGGCTAGAGCAGCAACTGCCCTAGACCAAGATGTAAAATATACAAGGCACACAGAACACCACTGATTTCAATATGGAATCCTGAGAAAGGAGTTAAAAATGCATTTTATAACTTACAGGTTATGTTTTTATGTAAACAGTATATTGGAGGAAAGTGCTTTTCTTGGAAATATCCTTGAATTTTTGGTCTCATTTTCCAGAGGTGATGAGCAGGCCCTGGCACAAAGGACTTTTGCTCATCCCCCTATATCCTGGCACCATTGTAGCCAACAGGAGTGTTCAGTGTGCTGCCTGTCTTTCCTTAAATCTCATTTAGCAGTAGATGTACCTATGGCCTGAGCACATCCCCACTAATGCAGCCACCCAACTGAAGTGCCTGGAATGAGACCTTCATTCTGCTCAGCTCCCTCTTTAATAATTAAAAAGACCATCACCCCCAAAAGTTGATTGTGTCTTGATATAGTGTTAAAAAGAACTTTATCAGAATGTAAGACACCCACAATCATCTGATTTCAGAGAAGCACACGCAGTCAGCCCTGTGCCATTCTATTATATTGATAGAAACATAAAAATCATCCCCATGCCTTGAAATTGGAGTGGACTCTGTTGTTGTAAAATACTCCCAAGGGGGTATGTTCAGCCTGTCCCTCTGGATATCGCCCCTCGGACTGTCCAGTGGGAACCCGGTGGAAGATGTACCATATCCCGACATCCTAGAAGACAAAGGGAGGTCTGAGAAATGAGACCTTGCAATTAATGATACAGGTTATCTGGGGAATTTAGGGTTTCACATTGTGCTGGCCAGATTTCTAACCTGAGCCTGCCAAACTTGGGTCCTTGAGGACACACACAAGCCCATGACTCTTACACCTCCCAGCTTATCCCTTGGCACGCACAGTGGGTCCCTGGGGAGCACACACATGGATTTAAAAAATGCATTTATTGTGGGTGAAATTCATGTGGTGTATTAGAAAACAGCCAATCTGTACAGGCATATTAAACACAAACATGGTTTGGGTAAACATAAAGGATAATAACGAGGAGAGTGTATATTTATACATACAAATATAAAATTGGATTGAGCATTTAACTATTAACTACTAATAAAAATCAACATTTGCTGAGAGACATAACATACCATTTCCAGCTACAGTTGTGAGAGAAGTCAGTGGAGGAGTGTAGGCAAATACCTACAGTATCTTAAAATAACTGAAGTTCTTAACAGAGACAAAGGTTGCAGAAGTACATATCCAAATTTTACAGTTACTGCCCTCACACTATTGATACCAATAAAAGTGGAATATATGAGAACTGGAGGCAAAGCATAGCTCTGCCATTAAATGGTTACCTGAGCACCAGCCGCTGCATTCTCTATTAAATTGTTGTTTGGATTTGCAATCCAGAACGTGCTGACAGCCCTGAAAAACCAAAATCAAAATGATCCTAAGCAGTTACCAAACAGGAAGAGATATATTTTCATAGCACTGCACTGGACTTGAGCCACAACTCTCCTATTGACTTTAAAACTCCCCATAACCTTTTAATGACACTCTTTAAGGAAAAGAGACCATCTAATAATGTCAGACATGGTCATTTATGGAACCACATGCTGAACCTATTGTAAATTATATGAGAGCATTAACACAAAATCCATGCTCTGTTCAATGCAGCTGAAGGAAACCCAGGATCTTTTTTTTAAGTTAAGCAGCTTTGGAAGATGTCTGAAAGTGAAACTTTTGGTCTGTTTTTTGAAACTTCGTGGGCAATGGCAGGAGTTAGGGGATTCTCTATGAATTTCTGAAGCTTTTGTGGAAAACAAAACAAAACAAAACAACTCTCCTTGCAAGCCACAAATAACCCATTAAGCAGAAGATTAAGAAGATACAATTTTTATGTCTGTCCCAATAAGGAGCTTTTCTTCAGAGGGAAGATCAGTAGTGGTACAAACAGAAGCCAATATAGCTATGAAAACATTGTCATCTGTTGTCTTACTTCATTGGATAACATCTTTGTCAGTAATAAAGACCACATGTAAAAACACTGTAAACCTCCTCTCATGACTGTACCAATTAATTTGATCATTCTAAGGAGAGATTTTTCAAACATTTTTTATCCACCTTAACTGTTAAATAATCAAAAATCCACTAAAGAGATGCAAATAAATCTGTAATAACCACACAAGAAACCTTAGCATTTCAGCAACAATAACTGCAATTAATTCAATTGAGTTTTTCCACTGCATTCTTTTACAGAAAACATGAAAATACAAATTTTCTCTGCTAAACTGTGTTGCCAGCCTATACCAGGGCTGGAGCAACTTGCATTTATCAGAAAGATTTCATGGAGCCTTTAACATCCTACTCGGAAAGAATTGAAAGGTGTTCAGAAATGAGCAAAGTGCTCTAACATATTTATGATTTAGAGAGCTGAAGCACCTCTCCTATGGAGACAGGCTGAGAGTGTTGGGGGTTATTCAGCCTGGAGAACAGAAGGCTCCAGGGAGACCTTAGAGCACTTTTCAGTACCTGTAAGGTGGTACAAGAGAGCTGGAGAGGGACTTTTGACAAGGGCTTGGAGTGATATGACAAGGGGGAATGGCCTTAAGCTAAAAGAGGGCAGGGTTAGATTAGATATTAGGAAGACATTCTTCACTGTGAGGTTGGTGAGGTCCTGGCACAGGTTTCCCAGAGAAGTTGTGGATGCCCCATCCCTGGAAGTGTCCAAGGCCAGGCTGAATGGGGCTTTGAGCAACCTGGTCTAGTGAAAGGTGTCCATACCTATGGCAGGGGGGTTGGAACTAAATGATCTTTAAGGTCTCTTCCAAACCAAGCCATTCTGTGATTCCATGATTCTCTAAAAACAGTGACAGGAATAACCACCAGCAAATATTCCTTGCCTAGGATTCACGCAGGTGTTAGTAGATATCTTCGCAAGCAAAACATGGTCAAGTTTTAAACTGAAAAATGGTAGAAAAAGCTACAATTTCCCATTTCATATTAAATAGCACCTTTCGAGTTTCACCACACCATTCTTCGGGACCCAGCTATAAAGCACAACGTAAGTGCAAAACCTGGCTACAGCTCCTGGAGCACTTACATGCAGTCAGTGCTTGGCACAGGGATGTAATTCCCATGGACGTGGCTGCGGATGGCAAGGCACATGGTCTCGCTGCGATCTGAAGGCAGGATCGTCCCCGGCCTGGTGAGGAGGCCCAGGTTGTGATAAAAGGTGTTGCGCTGCTCCGTCCCATCTTCCAGGAAGAAACAGTGCCCCAGGGTGTCATAGCCAATGGTGTCTTTTACCTGGGAAAAAGCATACAGGCTACAGCAGGAGCTACAACTGGTGTGCTTTGCTTAGCAATAAATTCCCAAAACACTGATGGAGGGTGTTTGCCACCCGTCTGCACAGCGAGAGGTGCCTCCGTCAGTCCCTGAGCTGACTCGAAGTACATGCGGTGTGCATAGCTGTGGACTGATCTGATATAGCAAAACTGCTATTAAAATTACTCTGAAGAAGATCACATGCATAATTAAAGAAAAAAATTCAAAGTACTTGATTTAAAACCGCCCTCAGCTCTAAAAGAGAATATTTGAGTCAGTGTCATGGAGTGACTAGCTGCATAAAGATACATAAATATAAGTGTTTCTCGCATGATAAACCAACAAATTAGCATGGTTAATCCAGAAATTTTCATGACTGCAACACTTCCAAAATAAAGTAAGAAATTCTTTAAAATGCACCATGTGAAGTAAATTATATTAACGAGATTTCTGTTCTTTCTCCTCCATTCTCAGAAGGTGCCTGGCCACTTGATTCCTGTAATGATCATCTTGGGCAGAGATAGTATTTTACTATTTCAGTCTGTTTAATATTAATTGACATGCTCAGGGATATTGCATTAAACCCTAATTCAGCCAAGAGGACTTAGCACAATCCTCCTTTGATGTACAGTCTTATGAAGATAAATTCAGAAATCCTTCTTTTAAATTTAAATACTAGATCAGGCTAGTTAAAATACCGGCTATTTGTTACTAAATCTTACTGAAACCTTAACTTTGTACTCAAATGATCCCTGTCAGCATATATATATTCCCTCTTCAGGCACACAAAATTCCTGTTGACGTCAGTTATGTCTGTGTAAGACTGCAAGATTAACTAATATTAACCTACTTGGTTATTTTTGTATACAGAGGGATACTTGAAATAAATCCATTTCATAGAATCATATCCTGTAATTTCCCTTTAATGGGCTGCAACTGTACATAACATCTGGAGTCACAAACAGTATGGTCCCCATAGGTATATCTCTGCTGGATTTCATTGTTTTCCTGGCAGTCACCCCTCTAACTTGTCATCTGCTGCTCTTGCTTCTGCCTCAATGAGGTGTTCAAAAGAGAGTTAAAAATACACCACAACATAACCAGATACCCAGCCCTGCTGATTGAGTGTTGGAAATCCACTGACCCTGCACACAGGTACAGCTCCTCAGAGTGAGCTGCAGGGAGGGTGACAGAGAACCTACATACAGCAACACTGAACATGTCCCTCCCTGCCAGCTGAGTCTGGGAAATACAGATTTAGGAAATGGATTTAGACAAAAATGCAACTGTCTCTGCCAGCCTACAAAGATCAATAAGCCTGGCTACTTCTACTCTCCCAAATGATGGGCAGAAGCTGCGCTAAGGAGGCCACAGAGGATTATTTTTGGAAAGAACGCTAACAACAAACCACTCATTGTTTTAAACAGCATTTCAATTGTAGAGTTTCATTCTTCTGCATTTAGCTGCAGTTTGGCTAATCTGTGCTTCAAATGGCTGCATGAAAAACCAGACTTGTATCCAAAACCAGATTTTAGCTTTAATTAATATGATTAGTCCCAGCTTCGGAATTGCACGGCAACCCTGAAAAGTTACACACAGGACACTATAAGGATCGCTCTCTTGACCAGAAATAACATGATTAAAGGATCACTTCCATTTGCACTGGAAGATAAGGATCCATGTATCAGAACAAATTCCCCAGTCAATTCCAGCATACCACCAATAGAAAATACAAGCCTGGAAAGGCACCCACCTGCAGCACTGTCACAGTGGCACATTACTGTCTGTGCCATCCTGAAACACTGTCCACAACACAGGCTGCAGCCGTGCTGCTGTGTCCAACAGCAGATGATTAAGGTGCCTCTAAACACTGAATTATATATAGTTCAGCAACACAATATAAGTGACCTTTATGCACTGCAACATCAGACATGAAAGACTGCAGCAGCCTGCACATGCCTGACGTGTGTCTGGCCACAGAGGCAGGTCACAGCCTGCTTCCAGCTTCCGTGAGGAACCCAAGCTGCCGCTGGCTTGCAAAGCAGCACCAGCCTGGCACACGGAGCAGCAGATGGGGAAGGGCCTTGCGGACAGCTCTGCATAACCCGTGCACAGCAGAGTACAAACCACTCCACCAGCGTCCCTCTAAAAATTACATCTTCTAAACCCTCAGGACAGAAATGGGGAAAACCACCTCTCTGGTTTACTCTGCCTCAAGGGCTGGAGTTTCATAATCTGATGCTGAAGCATCAGATGTTATTTAACTGCCCTTTGTGTTATTTAACTGCCTTGCTCTGATACACATACTCTTCTCAGGAACTGCAAATATTTTAATTCATTTTAAAGCAAGGTTTTTTATTACATTTTAATTACTCTTTTTCTTAATGACTGTATATCAAAACCACATTTCTTCCACAGAATCACATATTTTAAATCCCATATTTAAAATCTATTCACTGATTCACAGACTCAAAGCCCTCAGCAATCATGAGTAGGGCTCGATATCACACTTTTGAGTCTTGATTCACGACTATTTCTTCCCACATATCCAGATAAACCTTTGATAACCTCCTTTCTGATAAAAAGCAAGACCATACACCATTCTTTAAAGGACCATTATTAGCATAAAGCTTAGTTTTTCATCCTAGGCAGGTTACTTCAATTCCAGAGGTTTAATACTTGTAGGAGGAGAAAGAAATAAACTACATCCACATGTACTAGACAAGGCTTCTGCCAACCTAAGGGCTCTCTACACAGAATCAGGCTCTGCAGACAGAGCAAATGATGAATATTAGAAGGCAGTTAATAATTGTGAGTGATATGGACAATATAAATCAAGTTTAGAATACATGAACAGTGCTCCCAAGTGGTACAGGTCCAGCATCCCGTTTTCATTAATGCATCCTTTCAGGGGGACTCTTTCACACATAGAGCACATCTGTGTTGTGTCTTACACAGTTTTATCTCCAGGACTGAGAAAAAGTTGTCAGGAAAAACACAGGAGGTCATGGATAACTCAGGGAATGTCTCTGAGTGAGCACATACTGGTGAATGAGGAAATGCCCACAGACACCAAAACACCTCTCAGGGTCTTGCAGAGCACACAGCAACTGGATGTTGGGACTGGAGCAGGAATCTCTCTTTTCCAGCTGAGACATACATGTCTTTTATTGTTAAAGCCTTTTTTTTTCTTTAAGTTCCTCTTTACAATGCCCTTGTGAGGATCTAGGTCAAAGCCAAGTTCCTGAGGTCTTTTCTGGCACTGAAGCGGCCGTTTGGGTCTGTCCTGCTCATATTTCATTCCCTTTGTCATGTGAACATTTTTGGATATATTTCACATTGCTCTGACTTGAACAACCCCTGTCTTTTTTTATCACCATTGAAAATTAAAGGTCCATTGCTTCAGCCAACTCCATTTAAAGTCCATTGCTTTAATTTTAAATGAAAGTTACTGTTATCACAAATTGTCCAGAATTACCAAGGCAAAGATTTCACTTACATCTGATCACACCTTTGATAATATTAATTAGGCTATGCTAAGAACCTTACATTCATTTCAAAGAACTGCACTACCAGAGGAACAGTCCTAATTCCAACACCAGGCAAATAAAGTTGAGAAGTTGGTATATTTCTTGGGTAAAAGATGGCTTGTTTCAATGTTCTGATTTCTCTTTACATCACAAATGGCATGTGCTGTTTAGCACTGGCTAAGCAAAGAGCTGAACTTGGTACTAATAAAATATGTCTCCTACCAGAAGGCCATGAGTTCCATGTATGGCAACACACCTAGAGAAGCAGTGGTGGATAGCCAGGTTATCGAGGTATGTTGGGTGTCCATATCCTCCTCTCTCATCCACATCCTCAGCCAAGTGAAAATGCACAGGGTAACTGCCTAGGATTTGCTGCCCCATGTTTTTTAATTCCACTCCTGACATGTGAACAGAGCTAAAATTCCTTAAGATCTGTTGAAACAAATGTAGAATCCAAGTAAAGCATTACAATAGAAACATACACAAAAAGAAAAAACAAGTTTGGGCTTTTTTTTCTGTCATTAGGCAATATGTTTACAGAGTAAAATGGGGTCTGATCCCAGGAGGAAGTGTCAGCTCCCTATTTCCACTCACATCAGCTCAGGACCTGCAGAGCCCTGTGCCAGCAGCTGCACACCTACGGGCTCGGGGCTGCCAAGGACCAGCTGCCAAACAGCATGTGCAGTGTTTAGCAATAGCAGTGACAGACACGGTACTCCTGCCAACTACAGAAAGGGGGAGCATTTGCTACCAGGCTCTATTTCCTGCCAGCTTTTACTCTTGTCAAGTGATTTTAGTCCAGACCTGCACAGCTCCCTGATTTCCACCGACTGGGGGAGGAGCAGTTTTACATAAAGCCCCCACCACAGCAAGACTCTGCACTTCCGCCTAGAACACGAAGCACAACAGGGTGAGACCCAGGACTTCTCTGAGGGAGTGGGTATGCTCTGCAGAATGCACAATTTCTTCAGTGGTACCCTGTGAACTAACTTCACATTAACCCTACTGACAGCAGTGCTGCTAAAGAATGTTTTTGCAGACACAGTGAAGAAAATGGAACAAACTTACAGCAAGTCCTTTGCAAAACAGGCCAACAAACTCCCCCCTTCTTCATAGACAGGTATACCTTTTCCCCCAGACACAATGTTAGTTTCATGCATTTATCCTTTCACTTGTTTACAAAGGAAAGGAACTATCTGAAACCACCTACAAGCACATGCATTATAAGTTACTCACTTTAATGTGTCCTCCAAATGTATCAAAAGAGAAAAACTGGCATTGGTTTTGTCCATAACAGGAGTCTTCCATTTCTCCTTGAATAAGGATGTTTCTAGTCAGAAGACCAACTTCTGCCCGCATGTCGACACCATCTATGACTTCTCCCATGTGAAGATAAAGTGGGCTGCCTGTGGAAATCACAAACCTTTTAATTCAGAGTGAGCACAGTGTGTTTGTTATTGTATTGTTCTGAGTAAGTGTACATCTTTCATTTAAGAAATCACCAATTCTGGGGATGTGCCTGATCCCAGAAGAGATCAACACTTCCTCAGGCTTCTACAGAGGACTGCTGCCTCTGGACAAACTTCCAAGTCCCAATATAATATTGGGCCCTTCAGCTCTCATATGTACCCATGTGTTAAAAAGGTAAGCAGAATGTAAAAGACGAGGCAATGTAAATAGTTACTACAAACAATTAGTTTGATAAAAATATTTCATACCATCAATTTTCACTTGATTACTTTTACATTCAGGACAAGGAAGGAGATTAAACTCTTCAGCCTGATGCATAGAATAGTCTGTACTGGCAATGACTATACGGTCACCAGGTAGCCAACTTGTAACCTCATCCACCAGATGAATAATTATTCCTTTGGTCACTTCCACTTTAAATCCATTATGAGGCACCCCTGAAAAATGAAGCAATCAATTATTTTTACAGTTGCACATGGCAGAATCGTGCAATTAACTGAAGAGCATACCAATTTAATTTTTATCTAGATAACTCTGTGCATGATAGAAGTGCTCTAGCCATTAACTATGCCAGTGCCATCTCTTTGCAGGCAGATAAAATGTTACTTTGAGAGAGCACTGCTGTTAGTTTGGTCAATGTCCACGCGAGCCAAAGATTATGATATGATTATCATTTCACTGTTCAGATTCACAGCAGCCGAAAAAAGCAAAGCAAAGCAACAGAAGACAAGCAATTGTCAGGGAAAACCGAACCTTTTATCCACCCACTGAAAGCAGTAACAGTGAAACGGGTGCCGTCGTAGGTGAGGAAATCTCTTTGGGCTATCGCTAACCCCGTTGTTCCATTCCCGTGATACTCCCGCTTATCTTCTGCTGTGGAGAGCTGATCGCCTCCTAGGATCCCCACCAGCGCCCAGGGCTGCCTGAAGGATTCAGGGAAGGAGCAAACCAGTGACATCCCGAACCCTCGACCCTGCAGAAATCTTAGGCAGGAGGGAGCAAGCAGCGCGACACGACTTCCCTCCCTCTGGCACGGGTTGCCCACCGCATCCCTACCCGGGGTACCCGCCGCCCCCCGCCCGCGGGCCCTGCCGAGCCCCGCTCCGCCCCTCGGTCGGGACGAGCCCCCGGCGGAGCGCGGCCCCGCGCGGAGCTGTCCATGGTGGCTCCGCTCCCGCCCCCCTCTGCTCCCGCCCCCGCCTCACCTGTATCCCAGGCGGGCGATGAACCTGCTGCCCAGGCGGTCCCGCAGCAGCAGCCGCGTCTCCGGCGTGAGGCTGCGGGCAGCCGAGTCCCCCACGGCCGCCGCCACCACGCTGCCGGGGGGCTGCCGGGCCAGGAAGGCTCTCAGCCGCCGGCCCTCGCCCGGCCGCAGGTGGGTGTCGAAGCGTCCCGCCGCCAGCACCCGCGCCGTGCCGCCGTCCAGGACGCGGAGGTTGAGTCCGCGGCTGCCCCACCTCCTCTCGGAGGAGTAGGGGCCGTGCCGGAGCCCGCCGGGGTGCAGCGTCTTGTCCAGGAGGGTCCAGGAGCGGGTCCGCCGGCCGTGCAGCTCCAGGACGCCGCCGCGACCCACGCCCACGAACTTCTGCCCGAAGCCCTCCACGGCCGCCCCCTCGGCGGCTCGCCCGTACAGCGAGATGGTGGCCCGCGAGCCGTAGGGGCAGCGCTCCGAGCCGATGTGCAGCTCCCCGCCGTCGTGGATGAGGATGTAGCGGGCCCGCAGGGTGATGGGCGGCCCGTGGGGGCGGTCGGCGAACACGAGCATCCCTGCGTGGCGAGGGGAGCGGAGCGGGGCTGGGTGCGCGCACAGCCGGGCCAGGAGATGCCCCCACCGGCGGGCACGGCTGGGCCGCCACCCGCGGTACGCGGGCTCCGGGGCGGCGGCGGCCCCGCTTACCTCCGTCGCGGATGACGAGGGAGTGGAAGGCGGCGGAGCTCTCGAGGCGCAGGGCCGCCCCCCGGCCCACCACGGCGGCGCGGCTGGTGTCGGAGCCGGGTCGCCACGGGGCGAGGTGCGGGACGGCCTCCGGGCAGGGCCCTGCAAGAGACGGGCGGCGGCAGCGGCGGGGTCGGGAGGTGGAGGGGCGCGGAGGGGCGCGGTACCGACCTGATGCGCTGCCGCCGTTCGCTGCTCCAAGGCGCGTCCCTCGGCGGCACCGGGACCAGGACCGTCTCCAGGTCCGGCGCGAAGGGCAGGAGGAGCCACGGCTCCCCGAGGCTCCCCGCGCTCAGCATGTCCCGGGCAGTCCCGCAGCCTCTACCTGCATCCCGGGGCCGCGGGGCCGCCCCCGCCCGCAACTGGTGCGGCGCGGCTGTGCACGGAGCCGGCGAGTGGCACAGTTTGCTTTCGATGTGTTTCGGTTTTGTTGTTTGGGTTTTTTTCCTTCCCCCCCCCCCTCCACTTAACGTCGCAAGAACGAAAGCAGAAACCCCCTTCCCGCTCCACACAACCCCGGACACGGCGAGGCACCAGAACAGTGAGGCGGACAGAGGGAGCCGGCGCGGAGCAAACCCAGCGGCGGATCGACGAGCGGCACTGGCGCGTTCCAAACTTCGCTGCAGACGCTTACCTGGAGCGTCCCGGCAGCACCGACCGCGGACTCTGCCCGACGCCTCTCGGAGCTGCCGGCCCGGGCTGCCGGGCACCCAGCGGGGCAGGCAGGGCAGGGGCAGGCAGGCGCAGGCAGCTCCCGCTCCGCCGCTCCGGCTGCCTCCCCTCCGCCTCCCTATTTATATCCATCTCCCAACCGCTGGCGGTGCCCGCACTGTTTACAGCGGCGGAGCCGCTGGCTCCTCCCAGCCGGGGACGATCCCTCCAGCCTGGACGTATATCTGCGACCGGCGCCCTGATGCCCGGGACCGGGAGGAGCCCCGCCGCCCGCACAGAAAGGTCTTCCCCGGCTACGAGCCCCGGGCGCTGCGGGCTCCTCGCCGAGCTCGCCGGGGTGATGGGGAGCGGCCTCGGGGGGTCTGTGCAGACCCACAGAGCACCCAGCTGGGCTCAGCAGCCCCGTGCAAAGCGTGTGGCTGGGTGCCAGCTGCCTTCCCAAAGGCAGGGGGCTGAGGTGCCCCAGCCCCAGACCCTGAAGTGCTCACAGGAGCTTGGGATGCCTCGGCCCTTCTTGGGGTCAGCTGACCCCTCTGGCACCTTCCCTTGGGGGTGTTTTACCCTGTGCTGTCCTGTGTCTGGCAGATCTATGGACAACACTGTAACCCAGCAGCTGCAAAAGCTCCCCTAACAGTGGGTGAGCAGAGAGGTATCTGCCACTTCACCTCCCATCATCTGCCAAATCAACCTGTAGTCAGAGTCTGCAGTGAGAGGAAAAGGCTTAGAAGATGCTCTGACAAGACACAGCCTCAAAGAAAACCCCCTTTTACCCCCCTGGCCTGGGGCTGCCTTCCTGGCTTTGCAGGCTCCAGTCTCAAAGGACGTGGCACTGTCTGTCACATCATCACACCTCTCACACCTATCACTGACCATCACACACTGGTTCATTTTCCATGTACCAGAACATCACATTTTTTTATAGGCTCTAAAATACAGCACAACTGAGCTTCTGGGTGGCACATAAATACAGGTCTCTGTTTTACTCCAGCCACTGCCTTCTCTCTCCCAGGGTTGCAATCCCTCATCTCCACTCCACAACCCAACATCCAGAGAGGACAAGGTGGAAGTGGGCAGGCAACTGTGCCAGCCACTGCTCCTGCCCAGGGCCAAAGCCAAAGAGGTGCAGAGCCACAGGTGCTGTTGGTCTCTGAGACATTTGTGTGCCATCGTCTGGTCAAACTGTTCCAATCTGTCACCTCTGAAATTTATTCTGGTGCAGGATTTCTTCTGACAGAGGGCACAAAGAGGCTATAGTCATGTTAATAAGGAGCAAGTGCTGTCAGACAAAATATAGGAACAGACTGGAAGCAGGAGGGTGGGTGAGGGGCACAGCCATGCCCCACGCTCCAGACAGCAGCTCTGAAGAGGGAGCAACACTCACTTATGCTAAACAAAACCCATCCACTCTCTTACACCTGGTCCTGGGACCCAGAGAATTGCTGAATCTGAAGATAAGCATCCAGCCCAGAGAAACAAACCCCGATAACACTCCCTTGTTTCAGTACTCCATAAATACAGGGAAACGTTAGAGCTGCCACCTTTGCTACCGGCTGTTCATCTGTCATTTAGTGCTGGCACTTCTATTCCTGTCTCAAATAGCTTTTGTCATTTTCCTTCCAAAAAAGCAGCATTAGTCAGCGTTGTGCCTCCTCCTTATCTGAATATGACACATATGAATGCAGGTCATGGGAAAGCAGAGCTGCTACCAGAAATAGCAATTTTTTTTGAGGAAAATTTATCTACTGGTGGAAATTTCAGGCAATATGAGACATATAGGAGTATTTTGTCTTAAAACACACTAAATTCTCTGAATTCAATGGTTCTAGAAGTTCAAAATTTGAGGTAGAAGAACCTCTATTTCACACCTGCTGGGGTCCTAGAAACCTCATACATTGCTATTTAAAATATTTACTTCGTGCAAAAGATTTCACAGGCTTGCAATCTAAATAAAAGGCAACAATGAATAATCTAACACAGTAATAGTGGAGGTAAATATAAGCCAGGCTTTGGTTAGTGCTAAGCTTTTTGCAGGCCTCATGGAACAATCAACAAAGCCAAAGTCACTCCTGCTTACCTGGGACTTTTCCTGAACAAGAAACCAAAATTTTTGAGGTGTGAGCGCTGTTTACATAATTCAAAACCGTTTTTCCTCTGCAGCCTCAGAATCCACAGAAATAGACTGGTTTGATTCTTTTTCTGAAAGAACTACTCTCAGGTGAATGACTTCAGTGCCATTTCACCCCACATTAAGTTTTCACTGGCCTGAGGAAGAAAATTTCAGACTAAATGAGACTGGATGTATTACCCTGTTTTCTAAAGATTCCTATCTCTTTTTAAGATAAACACGGAAGCACCCATTACTATCTGTAGGTTGGTGCTCAAGAGGTAAACTCTTTTCCTCTCACTCTTTTCCAAATTTCATTTTCCACATTGATTTCTGTTTTGCAGCAGCATTGTGTTGAAGCTTATACCACAGCACTCCATTACAGGATGCATCCACAGCATGAGAACATTCCTGAACATCCTCACACCTGCAAGTGAGAAATCATGACTAATAGTCACTGCCTCCAACACACGCCTGGTGTAACTCTTCCTCACAAAAATAACCAACCCAAACCCTCCTCCGAGTGCTATAGTGAGTTATAAACTTTAGTTTACCTTTCTAACAAAAAAAAATGGATCATTTTCTGTAATGGGTTGCCAGGAACAAGACAACCTCGACTGTCCTGTGTCTTGGCACGTTGCAATGGCTGTGATGCTTTGCCTACAAACACAGCTGTAACATTCAATAACAAATATCGATGGCTGAGAACCTTCATGTTAAGGCAAGGGCAGAGAACTAAGCTGCTCTGAATGAGTCGCCTGACGGAATCCACTCCCAAGGCACAGACACCCCTGCCCAGGGACTCAGCTCTCGCACAGGAATGCGGGGAGTTTCCTTCTCTGAAAGCGGTTTTCCCGGGCACTCCAGGGAGGATGGTTCCTCCTCTGTAAGCGATTTTTTTTCCCGGGCACACTCCCTCGCTGGGCAGTTTCCTGTTTCCTCCTTACTGCTCCGAGAAAGGAAGGAGAAGCGGAGGCAGCATCCCCTGAGCAACACCCCGTTCCCACGGAGCAGAGAACTGGAGGCGCCGCGGGATAAACTCCGGCCGTGTGTGTGGGGGGTCTGGTGCGCTCAGCGCCAGCTCAGCCACCAAACCTGCGTGCCCGGAGTCCCCCACGGACGCGGACACGGACACGGGCCCCGCTGTCCCGCGGGGCGAACACGACCTGTCCCTGCAGAGCCGCGGGCGGGCGGGAGGCGGCGCCCCTGCACAGCCGCTGCCCGCGGGCCGGGAACACCCGCCCGCACCCCGGCGGGATCCCGCCCTCCTATCGCCCCTCCTGCCCAGGGATGAGCGCTCCTCGTCCTGCCTTTTGCTCAGCCCGAACCCCGAGTGCGCCTCCTGGCACAGACCAGACCACTGGGTTGCATCCAGTGATGCCCGGCCCCGCGATTCCCCGCTAAGACAGCACCAGAAAGAGATACCAAACCCACATCTCCTCCTTGTGTACCTACCACTTTGCTCCTCTTCTGGCTTTGACGGCGTTTTCCTTGGTTTAATCATTTGCTTCTTGAGCAGAGAGAAGGCCTTGGACTGCTGAGCTTCAAACAGCACACCCATGTTCCCGAGGAGCCGGAGCACCCTGTGCAGCAGGAACGGCTTCACCTTGTGCTGGGCCACCTTGAGAGGGTTGATATGAATTTTGGGGAGGTTGACTTCTCGATCACAATTATGAAACTGAAAGAGATTCCAGGCCAAGCTAGGTCTAAAGATATCCATTAAAATGTATCTGGAGAGTTTAAGGAGCATATCACAGGACAACTGCTTTTCTTGTGGCTTCTGGTTCAGGTTCTGACTAAGCAAACTTCTCCTTCCGTGGTAACTCAGGAGAGAGCTGCTTCTGAAGGAGCTGGAGGGTTTGTAAGAGGCCACGGTCCCAGAAAGGGTTTTCTTACTGTGCAACAGTCTTCTGTAATCCATATCCCACAAAGAACTATTGGGATTCAAGCCATGTTCTGAAATAATCATGAATACAGTAAAACCTATTAAACATAAAAAGCAAAGAATCCCAGGCAGTTTGTTTCCTGAAAATATATGCATATCTATATATCTGCATTTATGGATGTTCTGCTGCAGCCCTGGATACAGTGCAGATCACTGCACTACTTTGACAAACACAGAATGTTTCAACAGGCCAAATCAATAGATTTGAGATATTTATGTTTTTAGGTACCATAACATAATAATGATCATCTGCAATTTTTAATTTAAACTACTGTTTTCTGTAATGCTCAGGAAAACTATCTTAGTTATTCATACATACACCCCAGAGTACACAGATTCCTAAAATCACCAAGAGTACGTACTACTCCATATAAATTTTACTGAAAAACATTAAGAAAAATAATGATTCTTAATAAAGACTGTAAAAGCCTTTTTCATAGTTGCCTAAGAAAGGAAACTTTTACACTCTCACTGAGCCATTTGCATTTTGGGTCCAGCCCCAGGCTCCAGCACAGTCTCTAATTTTCTAACAGATATAGGTTGGGTTTAAACAAAAGGCTCAGTTTTGCTTTCTAGGTGCCCTCTCTGGTCTCTTCCTGCTGATTAAAGCCGTTATCTCAGTGTAACAAGGTTAAGCCGTAGCTGCTCAAAGGCCACAGTAGCTTCATCCTGCTGTAAGAAGGTATTGGTAAGGGAGAATTGTCACTCTCTGGAGCTCAAACTTTCTTCTAAGGTAGTGCCCCTACCCACCTCTCCTTTCTCCAGGCTGAGCCCAAAGGTTCAATTTACACTCTGAGAATTAATCAATAAAACAATTACATGCAATATAAGTAGGTTGGGATTTCATGATAAGTAGGGCTGCAAACACACAAGAAAGCTCCGATAATTAAAAGGGACAAGGAACCCAAAACTCGATGGCATGTTGCCAGAAATGTTTGGAATGGTGAATGTTTTAGTGTAACAGCATCCTGCTAAAGGCTGGAGGTCATGTCCTGGGAGCCTTGGAATGTTCCTGCAGCCTTTCCTTTCATTTCCAAGCAGAGAACAGGATTTTTAAGACTGTTCTTCTATTTCCGACAGGGGCATCCCAGACCAGCATGTTTGACAAGCTTCAGGTTTGTTGATTTTTGTTTGATTTAAGATTAAAGTTATCAGTTTCAAGTAGTTGTGACTTAGGGTTCAGGGGATTGCTTGCATACTGTAATTGTATTAGTTAAGTATTCTACTATTTTGTTGGAATTTCACATATCAAAATGCCCATTTATGGCTGTAATTCATCCCTGAAATATAACATTGCATTACTTAGAAAATGTAAAATATGACTGGTAGGACTAGATGGCAGCGGGTAACTCGGGAACATGTCATAACAAAAGCAGCATTTTGCATCTTTATGGCATCTTTCATGCAGAGCAATCCACAGGCATTGCAAGAGCCCTTTTTCATAAGACCCCTGAGAGATCAATGAGCTCTTCCATTTAGTTTGGCGATGGGCTGACATGGAAGGAGGTGAACTGCTTGTGTGAGATCCCTGGGAGGAACTCCCAAGGAGAGTGGAAGGAGGACCCAGCTCCAGGAGGACCCCAGTAAGGTGGAGTCCACATTACCCCGTCCTCCTGGGCAGATGCGTTGGAGGGCCAATGGTTCATTCAGAGGAGGCTGGCAGGCACCGCTGCCATCCCACTGGTGCTGGTCTGAGCCAAAGGGAAATAGTCTGGAGGCAGATCCAAAGCATTCCTAAGTGCACCTAATGGCACCGCTGCAGCCAAGCGACTTGGAATGTAAGCAATGTTAAATCTTTAAGCAGGTCTGCAAAGCTTCCAGAGCAAACTGCTTTGCAAAACGTTATTTAGAATAAACAAAACTTTGGATCGATGTCTTGTCTTTAGAGGCAGCCCTTAAACTGAAAAAGGCCTAAGAGACTAAAGGAGAAAATCAATGAAGGACCCACTGCTTGCAGTCACCTCCAAAGCCACAGTCAAACCGAGCCACCTATGTTTGTCCTGAAGTCAAAGTGGGATCCAGAGGTGTGTTGTCTCCCTTCCGCCGGTTCTCCAGACAAAGAAAGGGTCCGTTCCAGCAGCCCTGCGCCTTCTCCTCTCCCGGAGCAGCCACAGCCCGGGCAGCCCGAGCTGGCAGCCGGGCCCCAGCCCCGAGGCGGGTTCAGCCCCCAGGGCTGCAGCACCGCCTCCCCCGGCAGCACCGCCCGTCCCCGGGTCGTCACTCACCGTGTCCGCTCGTCGCCTGCGCCCCGGGCCGGGCGCCCACCACCATCACCATCATCACCATCACCAGGAGCAGCAGCAGCAGCCGGGCGGCCCTGGGGCTCCTCGGGGGTGTCCCGCAGAGCCCCCTCCCAGCCCGGCGCCCCCCGCCCGCCCCCGTACCTGGCGGCATGGCCACGGCCACCCCGGGCAGCCCCGCGGGGAGGGACGGAGCGCAGCCCGGCTGCCCCTCGGCGCGGAGCCAGGCGGACGGAGGCTGCCCGGGAGGGATTCCCCCGCCGGACACAAGGGTCGGTTCTGTCCCGAGCCGCCGCTGGCACGGCCCAGGGGAGCGGGGATGCTCCGGCCTCCGCGAGCGAGGGAAGTGCAGCTCCGTCCCAGGCGGAGCGGGAGAGCGAACACAGCCGCGCTCAGCAGCGCCCAGGTACAGCCAGCCCAGAATTCTACTTTAGAAAGCGACGTGCTGCGCTCGCAGCCCCGCACCGCCGGGCCCTAAAGGAAACCAAAGCACCTTTATAGGTACAAAAACCAGCAGGCAATTTATAACTGACATACTAATGGTGTATGGGTCTTCTTGGGGGTTCTTTTCTTTTTTTTTTTTTTAAGATATCTAGGCATGTCTCCCTAACACTTTCTGCTGACTTAGCTTAGTTACTGCAGAAACCCAGCTTCAAAACTAGACATCGACAGAGGCAGAGTCAAAGGAGCAGTGCTTACTCTCCCACTGCAAGGACCAGCTCCTGCTTTTTACTGTTGTGGCAAAGTTATGAGACCCAAATTCAACCTCTCACTTTGAAATTCACACCCATCTGATCTAAGAACTACCACTGGACTTGGAAAGCAATACAGGCTCCACAGGTAGTTTCTGTGCCTGACCTCATTCTCAACAGCAGAGTGCCCACCATCAAAGAGGCCCCTTACCCTTACCCAGCGCTGGAGTACAAATGACTGCATTTGCCACACAAGAAATTTCAGAGCTGAAATAGCTGGAGAACTCCACAAAAAAGGATATAGAGAAATAAGTTAAATGGGCTTAGACTAGATCATCAGTTTGCATTCACGAGAATAGACCTAAGGGAGAAAACACTTTCCAAATGAGAGCTATCAAGGTTGACGGCTGAACGAATAACCAGAGGAAGCAGATACTTTGGGTCTCTATTTCTATGTTTAGCACCATTTAGAAAAAGCAAATACAATACAGAGTTTATAGAAGATGTGTACAATGCCAAGCATAAATACAGGTTTGGGTATTTAGAGCTAAAGGGCCAGTGCCCCGAGCAGAGCACAAGTTACAGGAATGACATGGAAGAACAAAGAACAAAAACGCGGCAGAGGCAACACAGGTAACAGGCCTCCATGTGAGTACAAGTTAAATTTATAACAGTTACATAAATTTTAAAAGGATACATATTAGACTCCTTGGAAACTGCCACCTTTGAAGTTGTAACAAATATTCTTCTCTGGCTTTTTCAAAGTGCAAGCACCAGACAACTACTGATAGTAAACAGATGTACCACACCTTACCTTCCTGCAAACATCATCGGTGGCTGTACTACATGAACACAAATGGTCAGTCACACAGGAAAAATGGACAGAGCATCCCCATCAACAATAAAACGTTAGTGATAGCTCACACCCTTGGAAGACCCGTTGCATAATTTATCCAGGCACACAGAGCCATTTTTACAGTGACACCTTGATAGCTCTAAAATATGCCTAACAAGTTCTTGTAAAGGCCCACATTATACATTTAAATGACAGAGTGTTAGCAGTTTGCTGGAACAGACTATTTTATTTTTTTTTTAGCCCAAAATTTGTTTTTCATAACCTCACATCATCCCCTTTCCCATCATTTAAAAACTCTGTTCTAACCCTTTTTTCTTTTAAAAAAATGAGGACCTGAAATCCACTGCCATGGATTAACTGCAGCTTCATGACTTGGCCACATTTATTCAATTAATAGTTCTAAGGTTGACCAGCAGTGTTCTGAAATGCCTGAAAGTGATGCTTTGATAAAAGTTTACAATATAAAGCAGCTCACTATCAGGGTTTGTGTATAGCATATGTCAGAAAATTATAAAAAAATCAGAATTAATTTAAGAACTACTGGATGAGAACTGGGCTACAAGGAATATTATTTAAGGGACCAAACAGGTAAACAAATCACTGAATTAAAATAGTGGTAAGACGATCCATACCAGTGGATCAATGATAGGTCATTAACATTTTAATTAAGAGCAAAACATCTGTGTTACTTAAATGCAGATTAACTTCACAAAGCAAAACAGACAATGCAGAAACCAGATTAGCGAGGCACCTCTGAGAATTAGTTAAGCAGGAATTCAGGCAAATATAAGATAGTCCAAGTGGAAATTCATGTTCATCCAGAACACTGTGAACTCAGGCTGCATGTGCAGAGACCACAGGACACACACAATAATGCTGAATTCGGATCTGGGGCTCTCATTAACAGAGGAATACTGATAAAATGCAAAGCAACTGCAAAGACAAGTCACAGAATGGCTGCAGGTGTTGAAAAAGTAGTCATCAAAGAAATCAGTTTATAGGGAAAAGGTTAAATGTACGAGTTTGTATAAGTAAAAGGGTAGCTATAAGGGGTCATAAGGACAAGAAACATTGCAGGCTAAAGTTTCAGAGCAACACAAAGTTCAATGTAGGTATAAAAAAAACCAGTGCCCAATTAGGCAAAAATCCCCCAAGTCACTGCATTGACAGGCTGACTCAAAGTTACCTTGACTACCTGTACCACAGACAGCAGCTTTGTTTCCCAGGGCTACAGTCTCAGGAAGAACACACTGAAAAAAACCCACTGTGGATTTATGAAGGTACAATAAATATAATATAAAATCAAACATGTATCTGAACATTTATTTAAAATACAGAAGGGAAGTGGTGAGCTTGAGGTGATGAATAGGCAAAACTTGCCAGTTTTGGCTGGAAGAGTCACCAAGACAATAGCTAGGGGCCCTGCTGCCTGGGACATTTAAAACTCCCCAACTAGACAACACAGATGCACAGATCCAGAGCCTAAGGACCCAGATGATGTGGAGCTGGATGCATGTCCTCATTTCCCTCCACTGTAAGTGAAAATACCAGTTTTTCTCCTTTTGCAGAAATAGGGCCAAGGCAATAATCAAAGACAATACACACTTGCAGCACTGAAAATTAACTGCTGGCCTATTATAAGGATTCGTAACAACTGTGCTCAAACATTTCTTCCAGGCAACGAATCATGATTTTTCATTACTTCAAACCAGCTGAACACCATTTAAACATAATCTCTTTTACAACTGATTTACATACCCAGGTTGCTCTATCAAGAAATCTGTATTTATACTTCCCTTGTGTATGAAAACTATGCACCAAATAAGATTCAAAACTTGAGCAAGCTCTAATCCATGCATCCTTTATTCCATTACAATCACTGTGTTGCATTGTAGCAACAGGACACGAACTGCAATCAATCGCGATCAATTTATACAACAATCTGAGGCTTACAGTACATTTAAGGCCTTTAAATTTGGAAAAATTAGACCTATGCTAGCAGTGTAACAATTTTTAAGTGTTTTGCATTTCTGATGCATAATCTGTGCGATTCCAGTGTCAAAGAATCAAATTACTTCTAAACTAAAAAGATCAGCTCAATGAAAATTTAGTTACATAATTCATCAAAACATAAATGTGTAAATTTTTTTTTTTTTTTTGTCCTGGAAACTTTATAAAACTTTAATAGCAAAATAATATAGGGATAAAAACATATTTTAACAAAATGTATTCAATCATATACAAACCAGAATTTTGCAGTTTATTGTAACTAGACTTAAATTAAAACTACCAATTAAGAATCTATGCACAATGTAAATTCAAATATGTACAGTACTTTTAAAAAGTCTACAGGAATGCTTTACAGAAGGAAATGTCTGTTATGGCTATTATTCAGACAATCTGAATATTAAAATGAGTTTTCTAATAGTAAATTTACACACTTATTTTTAAACAAAAGCAATTTTGTCCCTAGATCCTTTAAGAATATTCCAGTTATGCTTATACAAGTAATGGAGAGGTCGTTACAGAGTTTAGCCCCATATAGTAGTTTGTTTATTTTCAGGTAAAAGTATATTTAAATAATTTACTTGGGAAGATCAGTAAGTTAACAAAAGAACACTAGAAGGGAGGAGGGGGAACTTCATCACAATAACTTTCCAGTTACAATACCACAGCTAGAAACTTCACAGAGAAAGTACTCCCTTAGATTGAACCCATGATTGTTCAGAACAAGCTGTAGCTCATAACAGTTGTGTTCTCCACACTGAGAACACTGGGGGAAAAAGTCTTTGTAGGACAGAATTATAAATGATCTGAAGTGAGACAGAGAAAACTGATCTTCGATTAATACAGCACTAGGTAAAAAGTGTCCCCATAAGCAGCTAGGATTCCCACTTCCTTCAGGGCAACGAAGCTAAAAATTGTTGGAATTACAGTAGTTGACCATATTTGTGTGCATTAGTAGAATCATTTCCAGATATAAAAGACAAATTTCATCAGATGTTTGATTAGAACACCCTCAAGGCAGGGCATTTCTTCATAGTATAAAGCTATTACAGCTATCCAGTTAAAGCATGTGCAAAAACAGGTAATTTCTTCCGTTCACAGTAACTGAGGTAAAATCAGGTAGGCTTCTTCAGGAGTTGGGGAGTTCGTGAGATATGAACTGTTTTAGTCTCTCTAAGTACTGTGCATAAAGCTCTATGTCATTATGCCCAGCCCCTTCCACCCAGAGGGGCTCCACCGCTCGCGGACACCGCTCGTACATGGCCAGGCCGTGCGAGAAATCGATCACCTCGTCTTCGGTACCGTGGATGACCAGCACAGGAGAGGTCACTTTAGAGATCTTGTCAATGCTGGGGGAAGGAAAAGAAAACACAGCTCAGTTTGGGGCTTTAACTTTCATACCATTAAACGATTGATACATCCAGTTACCACTGCACGTTTTTTTTTCAAATGGCTGCAAATTGTCGGAGTTGTGCAAAAGTGATGTGGGACAAGTCTCATTCCCAAAATACAGGTGTAAACAGGAGCCTGCACTGCCATCACCACCATCCCACCAGTGCTAACAACATGAAGTTTGAATGGGCAGCATGCAAATAAGGTTTGGCACCAAAAAGCCCCCACCAAAACAGAGGGTGTATCTATTACAAAAAACACTGTGAGGCAAGTGAGATTCCATGGGACATGCTGCAAACCTGGACTCTTCATATTACACATTATCACTGTCCAATTTAACAGCTTAGAAACTAATTAACTACATTCCAGTCATAAGATTTCATTTAAAAAAAACCAAACAAAGCCTTGGCTCATGAGGCTTGAACCTCTCTTTGAACCCCCAAATTAGACAGATTCAGCTAAAGTGGGTGGAGAAATGAATATTGGTAATATTTGATTTGACAGAAGGACAAGTCTATTTCTTTATCCTACCTAATAAAAGATGTTCGGATTTTCCTGCTCCTGAATAACACTGAGGCATGCAATTCTGGCAGGACTATTGATTTTACAACATGATCAAGACTGCTTAAAATGATTTAAAAAATACAGATGCCAGCATATGCTGTCTTAAAAACATGTTCAGAGAAGCTTTATGAAACTATAGTTACCTAAACACTAAGATGTAAACTGAAGCACTAAGCCTCACACATACAAACCTCAGCATTCAGTATTCTAGAGAACCGCCACTGGTATTCCAGTAAACATCTGAGTGTAAACACATTTCTGCCTGTCTCAATATTTCTCAAAAAAAAAAAAAAAGCAGGATTCAAGTCATTTAAGGTGCTATTTAAAATTAAAATGTAGCCTATTTCACTTTTCCTGTCTGGAACTTGACTTGTGTGCAACTATGCTGCATACAGGAAAAAATCCCAACATAAGAGAGGCCTCAGAATAATGCAGATTTTGGGTTTCTCCATAATTTTCATCCCCAAATTAATATCATAGCTAAATGTAAACTGCAAATACTTTATATTCAACATGCTATATAAACTGAAGTTTTAAGCCCATGGAAAAGGTCTATCCCAAAGTTCCACAATGTGACAGATGTATCAGCTACATACAGCTACAGAGATATTTATGCATAATTTTCATGGCTAGATACTAAGTTCTCATTTATTGTAGGAAACCCCTTTCACTTCAGTATTCAGATAATGAAACTATTTTTTTTTCACATATATTCACAGACCATTAAGCCAGATAATATTTGCATTTTGCAGAAAATTGGAAGGCGTCCCATTGCCAACTCAGCGACTCATAAAGCAGTATTTAAACTGCACATTAGCCTTACTTAGTATTCTCAGCCACACGACTCTGCAGCTAGAAAAATCTACAGAGACTGAACTCTCACAGAGTCCCAACATAAAATGCACATAATAGCAATTCACTGTAGGTGCACACAGAACTATTTTGCTTCCCACCGTGAAGACAGACAGTTGAGCTGCACACATTCATAAAGTGCACTGCTGTTTATTTTCACTGCTCCCAGTACCAGGGAAGTCAGACTGACAGCAATGAAAAGCTCAGTAGGGCAAGAACAAAATACTCAAGTGCTACAGTACATCTGTTGTCACTGTTCCCCCTTCCACTTTTTCTTTTTAAAACTGTTATTTGATTTGGCTGGTAACAGCTAATCACTGTTACTTCTGTAATCAGAGCTATTTTTAAGGCTTTGTTTTTTCCTGCTCTCGCAGAAGCATTTGTAAATATTGGATTTCAGGTTTGAGGATGATGAATGAGTTGGAGTATAAGTGCTTCAAATTCTGTCTGCACCTCCAACAATTTAATTACTTAATTAATAACCTGTTTGGAAGAATTCTAAACATGGGGACTGGACATGGATACTGTGAGAGCCACTATGACTTGGTCACCATTCCCTCCAGCTCTTCTGGCTAGAGATTTGTACCTACGGCCTCCTCCACCTTCTAATTTTGATCTGTTGTAACCAAAATAAAACAAACATAAGAAATGCTATAAATATTCCTTACTACACTTAGTGCAAGCATGACCTGAAGCAAAGCCAAGTATTGCACAAGACTTCAGTGGTTGTTTTGTCTTCTCCCTTCCATGGACCACCAAGGTTTTTATCTGTGCCTCCCCTCCTCGCCCCGAGGTCTATATGCCCTGCTACAGAGAGACTGGATTCCCCTCTCATATTCTCCCATAACTTAAACTGAGTTCTTAAAGATTCCTGGAATATCTGCTGTTCTCAGGACCTCTACTATTCCCAAATATTTGGATACTCTAATTTAGGTCTGCTGCCATTGCTCTTCCAATGAAACACAACGCTATAAAAGCAACTGTTTTATCCTAAAACCAGTTGTATATAGTTTTCTGTATGTAAAATATTCGAGAGCTTCTTAAAACAATCTCAAAATCTTCCAAACCAGGGACAGCAACTTACTTTGCTTTGGTCACAAACATCAGGATATTACACGATCCCCATCAGGGAGCAACAAATACAAGTCTTGGTATCTACCTGCACACTAGCCCCTTTTAAACACCTAAAGAGCATGCTGAGTATAGAACAACTGTCTTTGCAGCATTTATACGTACCTTGGGAAAGCATCAAAGCAATAGGTTTTCCTAGTGTCAGGAAAAGCTACCCGTAATCCAGACATCAAGGGAGAATGAAGGATTACTGCTGCACACTCGTACCGAGATGCCAGGTCTACTGTAGGGACAGTACCAATACTCTGACCATACAGGATGATGTTCTCAGGACTAACACCATACCTGTAGAGAAAAGAAAGATCCCTTTGAAAAAGACAAAAAAAAAGCCAAAACACAACACATTTCACATCACAGAAGCAAAAACCAAACCAAAGAAACTAAAAGAGTATCCCCCCTTTCCTCTGTAGCTCTTTAAAATCTGTTTCTAGGAGACATGAACTTATACATCTAAATTTTAAAGCAGTCCATTAAAGTAAATAATCAAAATATTACAAAGGTTAAAGAGAACTGTCCTCAAAGAAGGAATGTCAGTTTGTTCCTTAATCTTCACCTTCTTTATCAACAGCTCTTGTTTTTCACTCCACAGCACAGCAAATCAGACCTTCCCCCTATCCAGAGTCACTCTCAGAAATTTCAGTTGGATGTTCTAGGTGCTAAAGACCTTTTCCACCATTAAACACTATAGTTACTCCTCTGCCCACCTTTCCTTCCATGCAGTTGGAACAAAAACTCAAAACTGCCTTGTTAGCGTAGCTGAAGACAGCAAAGACAGGTCTGTTAATTTTTCCAATTTCTGATTAGTATAAGTTATTCCTCATTTTTCTTTTCCAGTTTAAAATGTGTCAAGTTTATTTTGTAACTATAAAGATACATCATTCCACAAAATTCAGGGTTCACAGGGAGTCCTGGATGACTCTGATATTCCTGTTTAGTCTGTAATACTGTCCTAGCCTGTGGGCTGTTTCATACTGCAAAAAAAACTGAGGATGAGACTAACTCAGTTTTCACTTGAAGTATGCAAAATAGAAAGGAATTTGGAAGGGGCACAGGAGGAGGTGACAGTGGATAGGAAGAAGTGAAGAGTATTTGGCCACCACAACTTGTTAGAAAAGCTGCAAATCAAAGCTGTTACTCAATTATAAAATATTTACCCAGAAGATTTTTATCTGTAACTCCACTTCCTACTGCAAGCTGTATAAAGAATAATCAAGTGCAGAAGAGAATGCATTTCTAGTAGAAAATAATTTGTGCAGAACATGTCTTTTTGCCTGTCTACACTGTCGACAGTCCTGCTGTCACTGACAATGAAAATCAAACCCTACAGTTTAGGCCATACCCCCGTGTCTCTGGAAGGTTTCGATTTCCTTGCAAAGCTGCTTGCAAGGTGTATGGTCAGGCCTGGAGAGTACTCAGCTTTCAAGCATGAAATGGTTGATTTGGTATGTGCAGAAGAGAAATTACAATGGAAGAATAACCAATTAATAATTAAAATTACAATTACAATAGAAGAATAATCCAGTACTAATCATGCAATTACAGGCTGTCAAGATTGCCTCGTTTTATGATGAAGTATAACTACACTGGATTGTAGCCTCTGTAAAACTGAATTTTTCTTAGTATTTCTACACTGCTGAGCATAAGGGTGCTTTTGGCATCTACCATAATATGAATAAGCAACTGTATAAAAATATCTCCCTGGAGTAAAATTTTATCCTCTTGGTAACCAAGCAGCAGCTCACACTGGTGGTCTATCACCACAGCCACGGCCTGATGTTCTTAAAGAGATCTTGTGAAGCTCTTCTAGCAGATTTTTTTCCCCTCCCTTAGCGTTAGATATAGTCCAGCACACAGTGGAGCACAGCTGACTCAGTTATGAGATCTTGGAGCAAAGTCTTGTCCTCACAGGCTTCGTTCCATGTGCTGGGTGGGGAGGGCTGCAGGCACCTCCGAAGGCAGCACAGGCATCCAATCTGCTGATGGACCAGCTGTTGCATCGTATTAAAGACAGGCAGAAATGCATCAACATCAGGGAATACAAGAAAACAGGACTGAAACAAGATCTTCTGTGTGGCACTTCAGTGGAGATGGAATGATATATTAATGCTGGTAGGTTTTGCAATACCATCCTGAACTCCAGTGTCGTGACAAGCATGAAGTTCCCTTTCTAAAAGGTTTACAGTACAAGCAGAATATGGAAACAGATGTTTGAATGGGAATCACCGAATAACAGGACAGCATAGGGTGGCAAGAGAATTCAACACATACAATTGCCTAAGTACAGCCATTTTCTTCAACATTCATCTGCTTTGGATTCACTCTTTTTGATGTTATTTTGTTTGAAAAATCTCAATTTCTTAGGATGCCAGTTAAAGTCAGATACAGTTTGCAGAGTCATTAAAAAACCCAGAGATCTCTAAACTTGAAGTAGCCCTTCATCATTAAATAAATGCTACAACTATTCAGCATCCAACTCCATAGAAAGTCAATGTGACAACTTTGACAAATGAAATAATCATAAGAGGGATTAGGACACTGAGTTAGTGCATTCTTAGCCTATCATTACATCAATTGTCTTTTCTATTTTTGTATTCCTACTGACTGACAACTAAAAGAATCTCTGGGACTGTTTTATTTAGGGACAGTCCAACTTTCCAAGACAGACGAGTTACTGTAACAGATTTGTCTTTTTAAGCCCTTCACCATTAGGCCATCAATCAACAAGTGAGACACTAAGCTTACTGCAAACATCAGCAGAAACAGCTACATGTAAAATTTATTTATTGTGAGGCCAAAGGACACAGGACAACTCATAAGTGAGGGCCATGAATAATTGACCTGTGCAAGGTCCTCAGAGCTGAGGGCCAGGGCTTGGCTCCGTGATCCTCTGCGTCCTCCCAAACGCTGCCCAGCCGGTGACTCAGCAAGCACTGCTCAGCTGGGGTACAAACCGACCTGGGGACTTTATCTTTAAAATACAACATGCTTAAAGCAAAGGCTGGGTCCCTCCCTCACTCTCTGCAAACTTCCTTGCGGTATTAGATCCTTGCACAACAGGAACAGTGATACAGAAAGTGAAAGAGAAGAGAGGCAGAGCAGACATGGGTGAGAAGGCGGCAATGAAAGCATAACTGAGCAACAGAGAAAAATGGAAAGAATATGATAGAAAAAGGCAAAAGACACTCTGGAAAAAGAGGAATCCGGTTACAATCTGCCCTCCTATTAAGGAAGAAAGTCTTTCCACCAGCTAAACAGCAGCTCCTAAAAATAACTTCCTTGAAACACACAAGCTTTGGTCTCTGTGGAAACAGAGCTCCATCTGACGGAGCGGGAGAGCCAAGTTAAATTTCTGGATATGCTTGGGCACTTCTCCTGTGGAGCCCATCGGAGAGTTCTAAACAAGCAGGGCAACACTGCAACATGGAAACCAGCCTCCAGCACAGCCAAAGCAGAAAATAACTCAGTGGGCGCATGCAAAACACCGATTTGAAAACAGGGGGAAAAAAAAAAGAATTAGAAAAGATAAGCATGCTTTTTTCCCAGAGGGAACTCCATTACTGAGAACTGCTACATAAATGATGCAAGCACTTCTGCTCCCCCTTACCCACAAACACTTATCAGGTGGCAAAGCTCAAAGCTCTCCAGCCTATTCCACTCTCAGTAACCCATGAGTACATTGTGTGGCTTACAGATTACATTTATGTGTGTAGAAAAAAAAAAACAAACCAGCAACCTTCACAAGCAGTACAGTTGTACCTACAACTTCAGGCCAGGTCTAGGAAAGGCCCCAACACACTCTACAATTAACAGTCACAGTACTTATTTTCCACCCCCCCATGTTACTGCCTCAATTTACACAAATTAGGTTTACCAGCAGTTCTGGTCTCCCCATGCCAGCATGAACTACGTGCACCAAAGCTGGTTATTAAGAATCCACACCCCAGACTCTTTGCTTACTGCACAGAGTAATAGGAGACCTCAGTCACGCCAGCAGGTCAGTGGGACAGAGGAGACTGGGAATATTGCTGACAGTGAGTAAAGCGAAGGAGGATGGGACACAATTACTTGTAGTTCATCTGCTCGGCCATATGGCTGTGGTTTGGGCCATGTCCCTCCTCAGTTTCCTCATATGACATGGATAATGGCATCTACTGCCACTGCACAGTACTTAATGTTTTCTGGCTGACAGCACTATGTACAAACTATGTATTATCATAAAGCACCTTTAATTATAAGCATAAGATACCAAATCCCTCCTCCCCCCCAGGGCTTCAGCTTCGAGCGATACAGATGGAAAGTTTACCACTGCTATTTTTACTCTCTCCTTACTCAGTTGAGAGTGCCAGTGGAATGCTGCTGTGGGACTACAGACATGTCACACAGCTGAAGCCCTGCAATGCTCACGGCCAAAGCTACAGCATCTGTGCCAATCCTCAAAGGTGCCAAATACATATTCAGTAATGAGGCCAGTTCTTTTTTCAGCTTACTGAAATCTGGGAAGTTAACCACACCTTATATTTTCAGTTTGAATTCTTATGCTTCTTGGTGTCCCATTATCCCTTACCTGAGCTGGAAAGCATATAGAGCAGCATGGATATAGCAACAGCAACAAATTAGTTTTCAAGATCAGCCACAGAAACTATCCAGGCAGAGCACTGTGATGGCACAAAACCCATTCCATAACGCTGTTGAGACCTGCTGTTTAACTGCTACTAAACTAAGGCAGCGAGTGATGGTCAAGCTCTTCCTTACAACACAGTACATAAATATACAAGGCCAGGAAAATGAGGTAACCAGCTCCTGCATTCCTGCAATGGGACTGAGTTTGAAACCAGGCAATCCACTCTCCAGCAGAACACCAATGAAATCATTCATTTCAAAGACAAAGAAAATACAGCACACACCAAGAATGACACAAATCATGTCACATTTGAAGGAAATAGTGACTTCTAGAGTACCTTTGCTAGAACACACGTCCTCGGTTCTTCATAACCTATTCAAGTCTGTTTCTGCGTGTTTATACAAACCCATTTGTTACAACATTCTATTTATCCCCTTTTCAAAATGCATTATCTCCAAATTTAATAATCCAGAGGAATTTAGATCGCTTTTCAAGAAACGCAGATAGGTTCTTCTCCATCATCATGATACACTTCCGTAAAATATCCATGTACATTTTCAGAAATAAGTGGCAATTTAATCCGCTATGAATCTAAAAATCTAATTTTGGGGATAGAAAGAAAAACAAAAATCCTCAATTAAGTAAAAGTCACAGATGCAGATTGTGTACCTTGAGCATGACTTTATGCTGTGAACCTTTTATGTTAAAATAAATCAACACTAGCAGTTCAGCCAATAAAGATTATTGCAAGAAATTTACCATATCAGAACAAAACACTGAATTTTGCATTGTGCTTCAGCAAGTACCACTCCAGCATGTCAGCCAGAATACCATAGAAATTACAGCAGATTTGCAACCTAAATGCCAACATTAAATTGAGAGGAAGGCATTAGATTAAGGATTTTTGGAGTTAACCATAACAACAACTGTCAAATGAGAAAAATCAAATTTCAAGATTCACAGGAAACCCTGGCACACAGCTAGAGTTCCTGTGCCAGTTTCTCCAGTTTCCCTGAATTCACACAAACATAGGTCTAAAATTCCTCACTGTTTTACTGACACTGACTCTTTAAATTATGAGATGCCTTCCTCCTCCTCTACCTCCTTCCTGTCCAAGTCTACAAGCACTATGAGATTTCACTTCAGGTACACAACACTTTCTTTGATTTCACATTTTCACGTGTAAGAGCCAAAATGGTTTGTACAGTATTCTGGCTTATGAAGCTGCAAAAAAAAGAGACAGATTTTTTTGGCATATATCCCAGCACACTGTCACAGGAGCAGACAAGCAATTCCACAAATGTGTTCACACTCAAAATAATTTAAATGGCTGCCAGAGAAATTTAATCAAGGAATCTGCCACACCAGAGAGCCATTTGGTTATGCTATGGAGAAACCCCAGTGCCAACCAGTATAGGCTAACTAATGCTGGAGTTACAGAATGAACCTATGACTCTTCAAAATGCCCTCTTAAGGGCTATTTTCTAAATTATCAGCAAATATTACACTATTACAGGCTTGCTGGATTTTGTGACTGGAGCACTAACCCAGTGATGTACCATCTCTTCATATAAATAAAAGGATCAAGTGGAAGCAACTTTTAGGCACTTTTTAGGATGATCCTCTGCAGTACAGTAACTTAATTATACCAAAGCATGAATCACTTCAACTGGTTCTTGATTACTGCCTTGTGACTATCAATGATCTGTTATCAAATACTGAGAACTGTGCTCAAAGTTCAACCCAGTCCCAACAAGGCTATTGAATATCACTGGTGAGCTCAAGCAACCATGACAGAAGCAGGTGATCCACACACTGCTGAGCAGTGGAGCAACTGCAAGTTTGCCCTGAACAACCACATAAATGATATTTCATGGCATTCTCTAGTACAAGCTGTAATGAGATTACATTTTAAATTAACCGAATTATGCTAATCTGCACTGAGTAGCTTTGGGGTGACAGCTGGATGTCTTTTTTTTTTTAATATAAAATCCAAATAATACTGGTCCGTCTAAAAAAATTGCTCCTTTTTCAAATATAGCCTTAAATCACCTTGTGTTCATCCACCTCAAACATAGGCTCCTGAGGATGTCACGTGTCAAAGTGGGAAACACCTTCCCTAACTCAAGTAAAGCTGCTCAGGACTCAGAGCAAAACCAAGTGCTCTTGAACAGTAAATCCACTTCCACTCTTTTTTGGCCCCTTGCTTTACCATTATGAGGAAGTTCCTTTTCCCCCTTCAGCACCCATTTTGTTGGAGGACTTCATACCACACCACAGCAGCACTTCCAAGTGCTTATCTTGCACCACACATTTTTGAGCCAACTTACCATCACCACCGTACCACCAGCCCAGAGCAGCAACCTGCAGGTACAGATCCAGTCTGGTCTCTCTTCTGTCACTCATAAATCAGGCTCTAGCACCACAACCACTTACAGTTAATGATCTCACAGCAGAGATTTTTTTTTTTAACAACTGCAATCAAACTGCATCTATCCGTTCTAAATTTTGAAGCATTTTTCAAAAATAGGAGTCAAAAGTGAAGTGAAACATAAGAGCATTAAAAAGATTCACAGATAGCACACATCATCAGCCAGGAAAGAAAACCTCTGCAAACTTGTGTTCTGGAAGAAATCTCTTCCAAGCTACCTGAACAGTAACAAACTGCTGTGATACAAAAGGCAGAATGGGCATAAAATCAGCAATCTGTGCTTGCAGATCTCTTTGGTATGTTTTTAAGGAGCTAAAAAGTAAAACCCACTTGTTTTCTCTTGTACTGAGAACCCAACTGTATTTATAACACAACTTTTCACCACCACAATAACCCAGGATACTCATTTTGGTGTTTGGTTTATGATAGATTGCTCATTTGTCTACCACATGAAGTATCAGTTTTATGTATAAACAACAAACAGATTTGGAACAGTTGCTTCCGCTTGACTGAGGGTTTGTTGGGGTTTTTTTTGTTTGGTTGTTTGGGTTTTTTTCCCTAGATAGCAGGGAATGAGGAAACAGTTTTCATTAAATGTGCATTGAAATTTAAGCAGGAACTTGTGCCATGGGCATGAGTTTGTAATAGAACAGAGTGACTTTTCCTCTGCAATAATTAATTCTTTCATATCAAGTCAAAGTTAGCAAGAAGGCCAATGACAAGCAAAAAAGACTCTTGTAAAACATCCAGTAAAATGATGTGGCTGAGCCATCTGTTTGAATTCCTACCTTTACCATTCTGCTACTTTATGACAAAAGGCAAATAACACCCCAATACTCAGGGCATATCCATGTAATGAGAGGGAGTGAGCACCTTCCTAAACTCCTAAACCCCCAACATTTAGAGGGGGTTATTTATTTTATTTCTCTAATCACAGCAGCAAATACAACCCAAACCCACTATAAGTTGAAATACAAGAACCTAGTAGCAGTGGAAATTGGAGCTATGTATATATGCATATATATACACATATATATGTATATATTCAAGCATAATTCCTATTGCCCCCAACTTTCTTTGCTTTTGCAACCTTAAAAATCAGCTGGGGTTCTGCAGCCAGCACTGGCATGAGATAATAGTTTTGAACATGCACGGAAGCTCTCCACTCTTCATAGTTTCCTGCTTCTTACAAAGTGCTTTCTTTGAGCAATCCTGATTCACACCATTTAGTCCCAAGCCACAGCGGGTAGATGGCATAATAAAATGAATCTTTCACTCCAGTTATTTTAAAATAGAGCACTGGAGTTAACTTTAACAAAGTATTTTGCATTCAATTAAGATGCTCTGTAGCAAACAAACCTGGAATACAGAGGACAGGAAACCTTTACTGGACACTAAGAACTATCTTTCATGACCAAAGCATCAATAATTCACAAAAACTCAGTCAGTTATATTCTATTACATACTCTTTACTGTAACTGGTGTACAAAACCTATATAGTCAGTCTCTGAGGTACATTCAAATAAGCTGAGACAGCAGAGAAAATTCAGTTACTTTCACAGAGAAGCTCAGTCTATAGTATCTTCTGAAGTGAGGAATTCATTATCTTCACCTCCAGCTTCTATCTCATCTCAATCCTCCTGGGGTATTTTTACTTCAACTGCACACAGCACCCATGCTCTATAACACAAAAGTGCTAAGACAGATGAGTGTGTTCCTCCACAACACTTAACGTGACATTAAATCTGCAACCATCCTTTTACTGTTGCAAAAAGCTTGCACTTTCATTTTGGGCATCCAACACCCAAAAGCTGAAAAATGAGTAGACCACTCCCTAGAACTGTACTCCTAATAAGGGTTGTTATGAAGAACAAGAAAGATCTGATAATATACATCTACCCAAACACACTACGTTTTAATATAGAGACTTCAGTTAAAACAAGTATATGTCAACTAACACAGAAACTGATTCCCTAGGAGACATTAAGAAAACCTGAGTGCAAATATTAACACTGGTTATGCATTCCCACAAGTCTTGTGCTTCATAGCTGTTTCTTAGATTTCAGTTACTTCCAAACTGGAGAGCCTTGCCCTATATCCGAGGCTGAAAATTCACAGTGAGCCACTGCATTTTGGCTCACCTCACCTCCCAAGCCTATCACATAACCCTCCTCACCAGCCCTGGCTCAGCACTGGGAAACCGAGGGTTTACAAGCCTGGAGGAAGCAATCGTGCTGCTCTCCAACACTTCTCAAAGCATTTTTGTTTAGAAGCACTGTATTATTCTTTCAGTATTCCCATCTGTTTGTTGAAGCACCTCTGACACCTCAGTCTCGAGCATTGCTCTTGCCTTGACTCCTCACATCAAACACCAACTTTCTGCTGTATTCCCCTTACCCCTGCACACCTACAGCACCACACTAGAGGTGAAGGCCACCCTGCTGTGGCACTAATTGCCACGAGCTGCACCTATGCCAGACTTAAAGCCTCTGACTCATGAGCTGGGATTACTTATCGAAGGAGCACAGCGGCTTTTGACCGGAGCTGCTGCCTCCACCCACTTCTGACACTTCTACCCTTCCACCAGGTACAGCTCAGCTGCCACAAAGCAGGGAATAACTGCTGAAGTGCACAAACCACAACAGTCAAGATGAAAAGAAACGGCACCAGTTTTCTTTCAATATATCAAGCAGTAATTTCTGAAAAATACTTATCACTGTGTAAGCACACAATGAAACAGGACTAACCCTAAACTGTAATCAAACTCCAAAGCTCACCTAAAAAGTCACACCTGCAGGTTTGCACAGCTGGTTAGCCACACACACTGTAACTAATAAAAAAGGTATTCCTGACCTAAGGATCTTAAACCAGAAGTATATATGTAAATTCTGCTGAAGGCAGTTAGTTGTCTGGATTCTCTAGAAGAATTAAATGGTTTGTTAAACTGGGATTAATCCTTTGGAGATTAATATTTGGAAGGCTAGATGAAAAAAATTCAAAGCACACCACTCAAAAAGTTTGATATCTATAGATCTTGGCCCTTGAACTACTCAGGTAACTAGTCCCACCACTGTTTTAACTTAACTAACTACTTAACATTTTCTTTTGTGGGGGAGGTTTCTGTTTTGCGGTTTGTCTGATTTTGTTGTTGGGTTTTTTTTCCCATTCTTGCCTTCCTTTTGCATCCTCTTTCATCTGTTTATTGTCATTTTATTAATGCTTCAGTCTCTAAGTAAAAGCTATTTAATCTACAGGTTTTACAAAGAACTTCACGTTTTCCAAGATTAACAACATTAAATGACTTTTTGCTAAGATTCTTTGATACAGTTTACAAGCCATTAAATGTGAAATCTGCAGCATTGGTGCAGCATTTTCCTTACATCACTTACAGACAATTGCAACTGTCTAAAACACAAGCTGCTAAAAGATTCAAGTGTTATCACCACAGTGCTAAGAGGGGAGAACAAAGAAAAAGTTGAACCGTCTAAACAAACAGCAGGTGCTTGTATCCAAAATCCTATTACAGCTGACATTTTCACACTGTTCTTCAAAGATCCCTGCGAGTCTGAGTGCAGTGTCTCCCACAGAGCACCAGAGCCAGAGCCCCAGAGGATTACATGGAAGCTGGAATGGATAAGGCCTTGCAAGTATGTGAGCAGACAAGCTGGATGCAGCATTTCTTCCCATCCAGAAGCATTAGTACAGCTCTGGCAGTAATTTGAGAGTCTCTGACAGAAAAGGGATGAGAGGGCAGGCAGGCAGGATGGAGGACAGGAATGGCAGAGAGGTCCTGATACAAAAGTGGTCAATGCCAATGAACTGGTCTAATGTTCCTAAAAGGCACCAACAGCAGATGAATCCATCTGTCCCCAGAATGAATATTTTAGCAGCCAGCATTGTATGAAGATGACTCAGCTGGCACTTGGATTTCTTTCTCCTTTATATACTTACATTAATATGCTCAAACGCTGTAGAAGAACAAAGTTATTAAGTAAGAATGAGCTTCTCTCAAAGAAATGCAATATCTTATAAACACCAAAGGGCTCCATGCACAAGCCAAGCGAAGAAGTACAATGGCCTGTGATCCAGGAGACCATATATCCCACTTGGATAGTACTCTTCAATCCTCTGGAAACACTTCACGTTTCTTTGAGTTACTCTAACCATTTCTACAGACTTGAAGAAAGGCAGTACTTTCTTTTGATTTAGAAATCAAAACAACAGAGGCCCTTCCTCTGCACTGACACGTCTTATGAATCACAAACAGGAAGAAATCCTACTTGGATAAGTGACACTGTAACCTCTATTTTTCTCCCATCCCCAGGTAAGTGGAGAAAACACACACCAATTTACTTTACTTGTAACAAACTGAGCTTTGTTACACCGAGTCTGTATGCATTTAAGCATCTGCTTTCAAAAAGTGGCAAAATCAGCCTCACAGAGAAACACAACCCTCCTGGTAAGTCTCCTCTGTCTCTCTCAATTATCCATTTTCAGACAGATTCATTAAATATTCTAACAAATACCAAGAGTGATAACTGCCAAATGGAAGACAGTCATTTCATGAAAGCAATCTGTTACCAGAAAAGACTCATCCAGCATCTTTCCAGAGACAAGAAAACCTCAGTGTTCTTTCTCTGTGCCATTTTTATATTAGCACTTGACTTTTAAATCAGACTCATCAACTCCTTTCATCCCCAAGTTCTTCCATTCCTGTCACTCAAAGATGGGCTGACTTGACTCTACCAGGATTAAAGACCTGTTGGTCCACGAAATCTATACTTTATCAAGCAAATATTCAAGCCTGCACTGTTTTACCCTTCATTTCCTCTTGCACATTTTTCTTTAATGAACTTTTAGCACAATCAATGTCCAATCCCCAGTAACAGTCAATATAAACCTAAGATGATTAAAAAAATATATAGCAATCACCAGGATTAACAGCACCAGATGTTCTAGAACAGCAGACCACAGATAACTGGTTCAGAGCTTAAAAATCAAATTTCCTAGCCACAGCCTTTATCATCACAGACCTAGGGGCTAAATCCCCCCTCTCTTCTACCAGTAAATACTACTTAGAATTGTGAACAATAAAATTTATCACAGAGCCAAAGCTTCTTCTGTTTACTTCTGTTTGGTTGAAGTGCACATAAAACCTGCCTTGTGCTAAGAACCTGAAAAGACAGCACAAAAAAGTAATTTACTACAGAAACATATATCTGCATTTAATTACATGCAAAAAAATTAGCATCACTAAACTTTACTTGTCTGAAAGCATCAAATGTTATTCTAAAAAATGGAACAGTACTTCTGTATGTTCAGGAAGGTACTAACTTTTTCCATAACTTTCCTAAAATCACATCAGAAAATTCAATCTTGAAACCAGGTCATATATACTTATTCAGCTTATCCAGCTGCCTTATCTGGGATCATCTGAGTGTTCACAGAGTAAAAGACATTTTGCTCAGATTGTGCAAATCAAGAGGTTTTAACGATGGTTAAACAGCACATTTGCATACTGTGTTTTCTGCCAACATACCCAGTTAACAGGGCCAATTGCTTTTGCAGTCTTTTGGTGAAAGATTTCATGTTAGTCAACTTTTTCGCCTAAAAAAAGGATGTTTAACAATTATCAGCTACTCCACAAGAAGCAGAAGTACCTAGCAGTGGATCAAGGACAACTGTTAATGCAATCACTTAAGGTCATTATTTCAGCTGATGCTAAAGGTAGAAACTGACCTGTGGATGCATCTCAGAAATTTAAAAAAATAAAAATGAAAAGCAGCTTCCTGATGTTAATCACTACCCTATTTGCCTCTATTTATGATGCAGTCCTTGTAAAGCACACAGGCTGCCTACTTGATTGCAGTATCACCACAGAACAACTGGTTATGCAGGAAAAAATGTTAACAATTCCAGTCCATGCCTCACCGGCACTTAACTGCCTCCCAATAAACCAGCACAGCATAAGGAAGTCTTGTACTGTCTGAGTTTCTATTTTTGAAATAACAGATAACAGCACAGTGCTTGGAAAAGAAGTATATTAATGTCTACATTACTATCCAAATTGGCATTTGGCCAGGTAGGTTTTCTGCAGTTCACCATTTCACAACATGGGCACTTTTAGTTATAAGCTACTGCTGTTTTCTCCCCCAACACACATTTTTCCTATTTATCCCTGCACATCGTTACATTTTACAAATGAACATAGTGTTTCTCTTTCTCCTAATATCATAAAGCTTTTAAGACAGAGGCAAAATAGAAATTTTTAAAGAGAATTTTAAAAAGTATTTAAAGATGAAATCTGGTCAGTTCTAGAGTGAAGAGCATGAAAGAACATAATTCACATTAGGCTATGGCCCAGAAGTACTGGCCGTAGTGGAAGGAAGAAAAACAGAGTAAAGGATGACAAATGATTCCTGTTAAATCCTCCTCTTCCCCTCAAAATTCCAGTAATTAAATGAGCTAAGTTTAAACTAACATTTGTACCTTTATTTCCAATTAACACACAAATCAACATAATAAAAAAGAAAAATAGAAAATTGCTGTGAAAGCCCAACCAAAGAGAAGAATAATTTTTAGTGCAGTTTCTCCTGCTACTACATCCAGGTAAGAAACATCCTTGGGTTTTATGCTCCTTACTATGAATATTAAAGTGGATTTTTGGATGGAAAGAGTAATTTCCTGAAATAATTGGAAGGTGCCAGATCTTATTTTTATCAATACTGTCTGTTTAATGCTCTACACAAAATGATCTATAAGTCTTAAGATGAGCTTTGACAGAAGGACATCCAATTTGGAAGGGTGGGATACTTGGCACCAACTTCCTTGGTCTCAGGGTAGAAAAGAACTCAATAAATCAAAGAGACTTTACAACCCTCTCTACAAAACTGCACGAACATGGAGGAATTATGACAACCTTATCTTTCAAGATTGTCATATCGTTCAAGATCTATCAATAATTCAGATCCAAATTATATTCAAGTAGATTCTGTCATCTTCGTTCTTGGTTAATGCAGATACAAATCAGAACCACTTCCTTTTCTAAAAGACAACTTTGTGCCTGTATTCCTTTACAGACAGTTGTTTCTGCATTATCAGATTGATTTTTAGTACAAATTTCAAAGACAGGATAAAGGACTAATTGTACTGGGTTTATGCACAGTGGGCTTTAGAAGTGAACATCACATTACATGAATAATTAGCACGAGTTCAGGGGAGAGGGCAGAGGGTTTATCAGAGAAACAGAAGGTTGGACCCTGGCAGAGATACAGCAAAACTTGAAACCTTTCAGGGATATTGGTCAGGCTTAAGGTTGAAACCCCACTTAATACCTTACACTACCAAACTGACTCCTGACAGGGTGCTTTTCTTGCATCAGAAAGTGCTGCCTGCAATGCATTCTAACTCCTGGTGTACTTATTAACCAGTCTGAGGCAAAGGTTACATGTGCATAAACCAGAATGCACAAAAATAGTTGAAACACTACCCCACCTCTTCCTACCACTCTGGTACTTGTACAGTTTGTTAAACTTGATAAGACGCTCATACTCAAACTGAAACACGAACATTTTCCATAATATTAACACACATTAAACCCCATGCTTTACCAGGAAAAGACAAGCTTTTTGCAGTAGGGAGCAATAAAAAAATACTATGTAGAAAATGTGTAACATGCAAGCTGAGGTACATTTCAGTTTTCGGGGAAGGAGGAGATTGACTGGCTCTTGATCAGCTACCTCAAGGTAAAAACTGCCCAGGCAACACCTCCAAAATTAATATCACACAAAATTAACTACTTCATAAAAAAAAAAAGGCACTAAAAAGACACAAACATACACAGGTTTTTGTGAGAAATTAATATAAAGAACAAATAGCATGTTGGAGAAGACCTTTGTAAATTTGCCCTGGAGAACATGCTTCAAAAACAAGACCATTTCCTTGAAAGATGCCACTTTCCCCAGGTTGTCATACAGCCAGCATCTCACTTAAATAAATTCAACAGATGTTGGGGAAGACTATACAGAGCTGGGACAAGGATTAAGTTTTGCACAAACAAACTGATCCAATGCTTAAGGCAGCAAGTTCACTTCTCAAAATTTCCCCTAAAGTATAGATGATTCCATACAACATTTTGGATGCAAAATGCTCAGCAGAAGTCCACTCATTATTACTGTTGGCTTATCTTTTATTTTGTATATTATTGAGGCTTGCAATTTATTGTGTAGTGCAATAGTTAAGACAACATGTCTTGTTTAATTTATTATAAAGAGCAATTAAGATTCATGGAATAATGATAAAATAATCTGAACCTTATCTCAGTTTATCTGCACACTGGAAAAAAACCATACAGCTGGTTTCACTTCTTTGCTGATACAGAAACACCATTTTTCTAGTTCTATGAGGAGAGTCAAAGCAAAGCTAACTAAAAGTTCACAGGGAGGAGGAAAGTTCAGAAAGATCCCATAATCTGAGCAAAACCCATTCTAAACAACCTTATTAAAGGAGAAACATTTCAAGTCATACTATTTAAAGGGTGGTTTCCTGAGAAATGTGTTGGAAGTTGGTCTCAGAACTTTCAGATTTTTTGGATCCCATTATCCATTACTCCAGTTGTTCATTTGCTGCACACAAAAAGAAATGGCCATGTCATTACAAAAAGTTAAATTTCACTGGTCAAACATACAGGGATCTTAAGAATTGTGGCAGCATCCTGGAAAATAGTAATAATGATAATAAAGAAAGAATATCTTTGAGCTACTAACTGGCACTGCATGCCTTGAGAAGGGTTGTTTACCAGACACTGAGCTATGCAGCTCATTTCAGCTGCATGCCTTGGCTGTTAAATAAGGCTCTCATGAGTCAAAGTTCTCAAAGTAATATTTCTATATGTAAGCAGAATTTTTTAATCAGGCACAGCAACACAAATCTTCCTAAAAGTATAGCCCAAACTGTCTAATCCAACAATCAATTCCAAATCAACAGTTAAAAATGACATTTTCACCTAGAGTTTCAAGAGATTGTACCAATAAATAATATTACTGTCAGGAAAGCATACATTAAGTTTTTCTAACAAATTTGCAATACAAAATAAAAACCAGAGGCAATACTTTGAGATTACCTCTAATTTAAATTTTTCCCTCTAGACTTTGAGGCAAGTGTACTAACTTAAAACCTCATCTTTCACATCAACATCATTTTTCATTTGTGAACCCACATGGAATTCCCCTTTTTGAAAGTTGAGAGGTTACAGATTTATTTAATGATTGTAGGGATTTTCCCAAAGACATGCATGTGCTCATCAGGAGACATGAAACCAAGGGTGGGAAGGTGGGTGGGCACTGAGCCAGATCCTGCTGTTTAGCCCAATTTTGTGCCTTTGTATTATCTGGTCTCATAGTCAGAAAATCCAACCACAATGTTTCATGCCAACAGGAGAAGCTTTGTTCTGTAAAGTTAACGGAGTGGTTAAAAAAATATAAAGATATGTATACAGATAATGCCAATATAGTGCTGTCATTGTACAACTGGCCTACGCCTGCACCTTTCTGTGATTGCTTGTGGGCAGCAGAGCTTAGTGTGCAAGCAACAATAACCCATTTTTCTCAAATTAGCCTTTGGAATAAAGAATGCAAAGATGTTCCTCAGGCCTTAAGCTGACACTATGCACCATTCATCCATCCCATTCTACATTCTTAGCCTTCAATTAAAAGCATCTTTATTCCTCTGTGTTCATACAGCATTTCCTGGGTTTACAATCACACACTTCCCACTGGTCCCAAAACCTGACACACTGAAAAAAACAACGCTAACAAAACACTCAGTTGGAGTCAGGAATGAAATTCAGCTTCATCATCAGATGTCAGGCTGAGCATGCAAGACCAATATAAGTCATTCACCTACAAACTGGAAGGCAGGGCAGTCAAGATGAAGCAGCAGCAAATGGGTCACTGCTTATTCAATTCACCAGTATTTGTCTCCAGCAACCTCAATTATCCACTACAAACTGACTCCTAGAGACACAAGAAGGTTGCCTGTGGGTTGGTTTGGTTTGGATTTCAGCCCGTACAAACCCAATTTTGTAGAGTTACACAAAAAAGAACTCTTAATTAACTTCAGACACTGAAGAGTCACTAGCATTCAAAAATTGTAAAAAGATGCACTTTTCCCAGATTCCAGAAAACACAAGGAACCCTCATCTTGCCCACAGGTAAGTGCCTTCAATTTCTCTCAAGTTCAGTGGCAACTGAAGCTGTCTCCTAATCTACAGGGAAGCATTTCTGACCTTTTCAGGGGCTAGTTGACAAAAGCAAGCCTGTATGTGCACAACCATGTTAGGTACAACACATTTGTACCTTATTTTATGACTCATTTCAACTGCTTCCAATGCAGCCTTGTAATTGATTTATATTTGTGAGGGAGGGCAGAAAAGAGTGTTAGTTATTCATTGTATTTATTATTAGCTTTAAGAAAAAAAAGGCTATGTTATTTGCTCATTTCCTTTACTAGTGCTGCATAATTTTGAGACTGTTGGCCTTACAGCCAACAGAGAATGCAACTGCAGAACTAATTTCTCAATATTTTGCTTAAAAGCAGTTTTGAGACACAGTTTAAAAGTTACTATCATCACATTGGCCTCTCCACCAGGAACATCATATTAAAAGGAAATTGGAAATTCAGACCTATGTTCCAGTTAGACTCCAAACAGCTAACTGCTTGGCACTATCCCTTCTACTAGTCTATCTCCACATGAGGAAACATCACAGGGCCAAAAAAATCCCCAGAAAACTGAAGAGAACCCATTTTCTTCATTCAATATGGAAACAGAAATATTCATTTGTTGAATAAGTGTCAGTTTTCCCCACAAAGGCAGTTAACCCACTTTCATAGCTTGAAATGGTCTCCATCTATCTACACCCACAGATATCTACAATCCTGGATAGCATTGCTAATTTTTTTCTTTTTGTTCTTTTTACTTATGCTCACAAGTAATAAACTAGTGTAAGTTTAGCCCAGCACTTAGAAACACTCCAAGGTAGCAGAGTAACGTAGGGTAAAGGTTGAATTTTGGAGGGATTTTTTGGTTTTGAGGTTGTGATGGACTGGAGACCGATCCTGGCTTCAGAGCAAAGCCACTGAGGTTTACACAGTCCAGCTCACACTGTCAAGACCAGTCTGAACAAATCTAACAGCTACCAGCAACATGCACAGGTCAAACAGCCACAGCATAGCAACCATCAGCTCATTCTCAAAAGGTGACACTTCTCCACCCAGTGAGAAAGGCAAAGCCTTCTCCTGCACTTCATGCAATTTAGTGCTAAAGAGCAGATAGAAACCTTCAGTTACTTCAGCATGCAGGATTTAACAACACGTTCCTCTCGAAATCCTTATGTTTAATGCTCTGATTGTGTTGAGAACCAGGTCCTACAACCCTTGTACATCAGGGTAAACCAACATCTCCAGTTCAGGCAGTTGAATTTCAGGACTATCTACACTCAGGATAACATGTACTGTTAGCCAAAGGCTCCTTGGCAGCTCATTTTTCTTCCCAAATAACACCAGTTGCAAAATGTTCTTGATAGTGAAAAATTTCCTTCTTTTTTTTCTTCTTTTTAAACGAGCTTTGATCTTGCAGTCCTGACAGAAATAGGGAAATATTTAACAAAACTGCTTCTACTTCAGTGAAGAGGTAACATAACACCAAAGCTCAGTAAACATTTTGAATAACTTTGAACATCAGAGCACCTGTTTTAAACAGTTGTTGGTATTTGTCCCTGGGACGCTCATCATCTGAATTAATCTCTGCTCATTGCATAGACAAGAGGAGAGGATTCTGTGTGCTTCAATTTTTGAATAAAATTATGTGCAGTTTTTCTTTAAATTTTTACCATAGCAGGTAGAATAAGTTAAGTTTTAGAGAACAGTATCTTTGAACAATCCTTTGGAGACACTGTAACAACATTACCGAAAAACTGGTGGTGGGAAATATCCTAATTAAGTCAGTGACAGAAAAACGTACCAGATGATGCTCCATGAACAAAGGGAACTCTATTACTCCAGGACTATTTATCGTGACTCTGCCAAGCACTGCCTTTGGTCATGTCAGGAATTTAATTGGTAACCTTTTATCAAAACCTTTAAGTATTCAATCTAAAGAACTCAGATTAGATCATGCACAGAAATACAGTGCTAGTGAAAGAAGATTCTGTGGCAAAGAAAATTAAACTAGAAATTAACTATTTTGATTCATCAAGGTAAAAAAAAAACAAACACTGAAGCCATTATTCACCTGGAAAGCTGTAACCACTTCATCACATCAGCATGGAGACAAACTAAACTGACACAACCTCAGAAGATTAGTTATTACTCTAGTCTAATCCAATTAAGTGTATTTCCTGATTTTGCTCAAATGAATACAGTAAGACTTCTCCACCAACTCCTGCAAAGGAAACAGCAATAATCTGCTGATAATCTGCAACACAAATAATAAAATCCCTCTATAACAAAAGGTTCGGTGTGAATTTTTTTATAACACTAAATTTGGGAAAATAGTTTAAAAAAAAACTATTTAAGCTTTCTAAACTATCTGCTACCCAGTGATCAAAAGCCCTTGGAATTTCCTAACCATTTCACAATTCATGCTGTATTTACCAAGAAGGATAAGGAAAAATGGAAGCAAATCAACACTCTCCTATGGACTGAAAGACAAATTCAGATGTGCACGTTTTGAGAAGGAAGTATTCAAACATTACAATAACATCCATCACTTATCAAAAGCTTAAAAAAATACTAGTTTATATTGTGCACCATGAAAAACACATGAAGCTGTATTTTGTTAAATGCAACAAAAACTGCTCTTCTAAGCTATTTATTAATTACATTTTCTTTCCCTCCTTTCAGGATACAAAAGATGGACTAACAGGTTCTCCTCTTTGATACTTTACTCCAGAAGCACAGGGAGTGGGGCAGCAGTGCCTTCTTTCATTTGACTGGGATTTTAAAAGATTTCACCAATCTTCTCCAAATTTTTAGGGAACATACAAATTGATTTGAATATAAATAGTATGCAGTCAACAAAGCAGTGCTGGTTTTGTGCTTAAGCACTGTACCCAAGCCCTACGTGTGTATCCTGTTTTTAAGGACTGTACATTGTCTTAATGTAAAAGTGTTAGAAAGTTCAACCTTCCCATGGGGTATTCAGGAAAGGGGGGAGGACGAGGACAATCAAGTCATTCTGTGCAGATGTTACACTAACACAACCAGATATCAGGATAAGAGTCACATCTGAATGAAAAGCAGGAACTTAAAACCACATGGAACACGAGAGAAGACAGAGTCCAATAAACCTTCTCCTCATTCTGGTTCTGGTTTTGAAACAAACAGAACAGAAATAAACCAACCTGCCTAAAATAAAACACTTCAAAAAATGTCATCTGTAGCAATAAGACAGAAAACTCTTTTTGAGTAACACTGAGATACTAGATGGAAATTTGTTAATCAAGTGGAAAAAAATATATATCAAAGCCCAAATTAATTACTGATTAATACTTGATATCAGAATGAGAACAACCAATGGTACACTTACGACCTCTGAAGAAAAATCTATAAAACCCCATTTAAAGGGAATGAAATTGTATGTCAACATCTCTACTGGGCTGGTAGTTCACATTCAGAATGAATAATTAGTAAAATTATCATTTGAGAGTATACTTTATTCATAAGGAGAGATACTAAATTCTGTTAAATTAAGGCAAATAAGTTTCCTTTACAAAGACTGAAAAAATGGAGAACAGTTGAGACTGATTTTGCAAAGACAGGCTGATAATTGAGACTGAACAAAAAAACTTGATTTTATTTTTTCATCCACTGTTTTCAAGATAGTTTTAAAGTCATTTAGTATGTAAGGTTTGATTCCTAAATGTGTATGTGACAGAAAGATCCTCATTTCAACACCTTGAAAAAATCCAGTCAAAATGTGCAGCCATGTTGGCAAACCCCAGTCAGCTCACCATCATTTCTAAAATTTGACAGCAATCTGCCTTCTCCAAGTGTAGGGTTAATTGCCACCTTACTCGAGGCAACTTTCAAAATACACTGATAAATTAATAGTTGCTAAGTATCAGTGGTACTTCAGAGGCACAATTTAAAAGGAAAAAAAAAAAGAGTCAGACTTCCAACATTTTAATGATTCCTTTCTGCTGCCAGGTGGAACGTCTGGTGGATTCAGAAGAGCAACAGCTTCCCACGGAACTTAGCACAGATGACTAAATGCTTTTGATGGCACAGTGAACCTCTATTTTAAGACTTCACTTTTAACTTCACATTACAGTTCACTACCATATGACTAGAGGCCAAACGTTAGGAATTTGCATCAAGAATGAAAGCACACACAAACTCCTGGAGCTACCAACAAACTGCTGCTGCAGGAATGGTATAACATGACATTTTACCCCAACAGGCAGACTTGTATTTTTACTGCAGAACATTTCACTTAATTGTGAGCCACTTGGACTTATTAAAAGGACTAAGAAATGATCAGTCCTAAAAAGTTCACACTACTCCTTTGAGAATTCATCAGCAGAAAGACTAAGGTTTCAGCTCATACCAGTTATGAAGACAGTCATCTGTTAAGAGAATCAATTAACTTTCTATTTAAACTTACATTTTACAGTAACCAATTTATTTACTAGGCACCTAAAATACCGTAATCATAGAATTGTTAAGGTTGGAAAAGACCACTACAATCATCCAGTCCAACCATTAACCCAGCACCACCATGTTCAGCACTAAACCATATCCTCAAGTGCCACATCCACACGCCTTTTGAACACTTCCAGGGGTGGTGATGCCACCATTTCCCTGAGCAGCCAATTCCAATGGCGTTTTGGCTCCTAAAAATCTAACCAGCGATAACATAACTACTCTAACAGTACTCTCAAGGTAGCACTAAAATGTGGGATTAACAAACATCACAAAGTAAAAGTTGGCAAATTTCAACCCCTCAATTTAAGGAGGAGAGCAGAGCCTAGACCTTGTATAAACCACAGAAATGACACTAATATAAAACTGTAAACTTGTCCAGTCACACTTTCATAGAGGCCAGATCCTCTCCTAACAAGCTGTGTGTGTGTTGGCTTCACCTACTGGGTGAAGCTTCTTGATGGACTCCAGGGAAGGAACCCTTGTTTCTGGATCTATGTAGAACTTAAACACATACTAAATGCCAGTCAGCAAAGAAGAAGCACTTCCAGGCAGATGTGAAAGCACTTTTTCAGAGGTGTAGAAGGTTAAATAAAAAAATATCATCAACTAAACATCAAGTGAAACAGAGAGACAGCACAGCAACCGAAGGACAAACATTAACCAGTTTTGACTTAGACACAGCACTTTTCCGCCCTTAAACCTTATTTATATCATCCATATGTGTAGCAGTGGCATTTAGTAACTTATCCTGCATACATCATATCAAAATTACTTCTTTACGTAAAACCATATTATTTATACTCAAGGAAAAAAAATAAATTTGAAAGTCATGGAAAATGAGCCCAGAATCTGGTTTGCTCACCAAACAGGCAGAACACATGCTATAAAAGGGTAACTTCCCCCTACACCTTTCTCCGCCCTGCTCTTAGCCTGACTTGGGCAGAGCAACGTCAAAAGGTGCTTGGACTCCACGACTAACCAATCCCCGGATTCCTGCAAAGCCAATTATCTAAATTAGTAACAACTCCTGTCACTATTTCTGAAGCTGGCACGTATCCCTAAGATAGACATTAAATACGCATTTCACGCAAGCCAAGTTCGTCCACGCAACGCCAGAGCCAAGCACTGAAAAAGTTCATCGTTCTTTTCTCTTGGCCTACTGCAACAATTTAAGCTTTTTAAAGCTCTCTCTCTCAGGACATGTTCTGCGAGGTCATACTTTAAGAACCACTTATGCAACAGCAAAAGGAGCTCATGGTTTCTGTGGACAGAAGAAGCAGGAGGCCCAGAGAGGGCAATCAGTTGTAGCTCAGAGCCAGAGGCAGCAGCTCTACTCAGGATTTTCTAGAAGCCAAGGGCTCACTATTTCCACTGGCCAGGCTGCCTTGCCAGGGCCTTCTCGCTGCTGCCCTATCCCTTTGGACCCTGCATACTTTGACATCTCCTGGCAGAATCCCCAGCTCCACTTCCAACTGTCAACACTTTTTCCTTCCACCCAGCCACCCTACCCATTGGATAACAGCTGTTTGGTTGCCAAAAGAGAAAGACATCTGTGTGGCACCTGAAACACCAAACACATCACAGAACACCAGCAGTTTCTTGGTAAGCACTAGCCCAGGCTACCGCCAAATTCAGTCAGAGCTTTGGCTCACCTGGGTTACCTCTAACCTTGGACAGTGGTGGGCAAGTCTAGAACAAAAGGGTTTGGGCAGTCTGCAAGTTTAAACTGCAACCAGTGCAATATGTCCTACTCCAGATGGAGATCTTCCATGGTGAAGCAATGGCTAACACATAATACAGATGAGTAATTCCCTAAATCTAGAAAACATCCAAGGATGAAGGTTTGTCCATCATTTTAGCAAATGAAGCCATCCAGTAAATCGCATTGTAACTGTGGTGAGGATGGAACATGTGGTGAGGCCATCAAAGTAACTCAAACCACCTACAAACCCTTCCCCTCCTCTCAGCAGGTCAACTGTGCAGACACCAGACTTATTAGGATTAAAGGGAGATACAGAAATACCTCGTCCCCAACACCCATTTACCTTGTCCTGAGGGCCTGCCAGGCTGCATCAATGTCTGCATACAGGTTTTTCTCGGAGGGTTTGCCGGTGCTCACCCCGTAGCCGGAGTAGTCATAGGAGAAGACGTTGCAGTTGATGCGGGAGCCAAGGCCGATGTAGAAGCTGCACATCTGGCCCAGGTCCACAGCATTGCCGTGCGAGAAGAGCAGCGTGTACCGGCCGGTGGGGGCACAGCGCACGAACATGCAGCCCAGCCTGTTATCCCGGGCCGTGCGGGAGAAGAACACTTCCACGGCATCCAGTTCCCGCTGGGAATACTGCCAGTCCGCCCGCTCGCTCAGGTGCAGACTGCAGGTGCCCGAGCCCGTGGGGGTGCCCGCCCCGGCCGCCGCCCCGGCCTCCTGCTGCTGCTCGGGCTGCAGCACGGTGTAGGTGGGCTCCGGGGGCAGGAAGGCCAGCTTGGCAGCGATGCGGCTGGGGCACGGCGGGCAGCAGAACAGCCAGCACAGCTCGCCCAGAGAGAAACCGTTCATTCTGGGGCCTTGTTCTGGCATCAGAGACGCCGCGGAGGAGGGCTAAACCTATCCTGGAAAAGAAGTCACACGCACACGGAACCGGCCCCAGAGCCCTCCTCCAAACGCAAACCTGCCGCCTTCCCTGCGAGGACACCGGCTGCCCTCCCAGAACGCAAACAATGGCAACCTTGGAGGAACTACAGTCCGGCAGCAGCAGTGCAGCTCTTCAAAGCCTCAAAACTGCTTATACAAACAAAAAAAAAAAAAAACCAAACCACAACCAACCTCACGAAACACAGATGGGTTACAAGCAGCCCCTAAAGCCCCCCGCAACTAACGCTACAGCAAACGCAACTCTCTAGACCCCCCTCACGGAACATGAGCCACACGTACACATTTACAAAATGAATGCTCCGACCCCACGGCTCAGCGCGGCGCTCCAGCACCGGGGCCGGCCCCCCGCAGGGAACATGCAGGAACCCGGGAAGCACCTTCCCGCACCCCCCGCACACCGCGCGGCTCCGCCCGCTCCGCCCCGGCCCCCGGGACGCCCCGCACGGCAGCGAGGGGCCCCCGCAGCGCCACCGCCCCCGGCCCGGCCCCGGCAGGGAGGAGGAGGAGAAGGAGGCTGAGGAAGATGCGGAGGGTCGGAGGGAAGGCGAAGGCGAGGCGGAGGCTCAGCCGCGCGCGGCGGCGGGCAGGGCCATGCCGGCTGCGGCGCGCAGGCAGGAGCGGGCAGCGGCCATGTCCCGGCTCCCCCTCCGCGCCGCCGCAGCGCTTCCGGGTTACGGGCGCGGAGCGGCGCCGCCGCAGGTGCCGGGGCGGGCGCGGGGCAGCGCCCGGCCGTGCCCGCAGTGCCGCCCCCTGGGCGGGGCGCCGGGAGGTGCGGGAGGTGCGGGCGGCGGGTCCCGCAGCGCCGGCCGGGACGCGGGAGGAGCCGTCGGGCCCTTTAAGGGACCCCCCCCCCTTTCTCCGCCGGCCGCCCACCCTCGCGCGTGCGCGGCGGGGCCGGGGGCGAGGGGCGGGAGGCGCCGGGGCCATTTCGCGCCGCCCGAGGGGGTTCTGAGGGGAGGCGCCGGGGCCGCTCCGGAGCTCCCGCACCCTGAGGAGTCCCGGGTGCTGCTCCCCGGCCGCCAGCTCGGGTCACCCTGAGCGGTCACACCTGAGGCAGTGTCGGCCCTCAGAGCGGGCCAAGGTGTGCCCCGTGTGAGGGGGAACCCCAGGGCCTTGAGCAGCGCTCGTAGAGAATTGTCCATGTGGTGCAGAAATGCCAGTGGAGCTGCCCCTCCGCAGTGCCCAGGGCTCCGCTCCCTGGGTCCCAGGCTCAAAAGCTGTAAAGGATGTGTTAGATTTGGGTGAAACTGGCCAGTGGTTTCAAGAGGTACCACGGAAAACTGAAAGTGGTGCAATGGCAGAAGCCTCATTTCTTTAGAAAATCAGGGTAATAACCCGTATCCCAAATAATTCATTGAATAAATTAGCTAATCACTTTGGACATATGGCAGACCCCATGGATCAGTGGTCATGGTATTGTGTCTGCATTCACCAATGCTAAGGGCAGAACGCAAAAGATTGTGGGCAAATGACACATTTATGTGTCACATTCTGTTGGTAACATAGCTTATAACAGTAGCCTTAAATTAATTATCGAGCACTCTGTGCTTGATGAAAAAAAAACAACCCAACATTTAAAGTAGCCCAAGTGAAAATACGGGGAAGATTACACCTGTACAGCTCCTCTTACTGTGAAATTCATGTACACCCAAGCAGTGCCCTGACTTGAAGCATGGCATTCATGGTGCTCTCCTAATATGTGTCCATTACCCAACTTGCTACCTACGAGGAACAAAGTTTCAAAAAATCAAGAACTGAGGTCATTTCATTAGTGACAAGCCTGAGATGAACTTCTCTTGCAGTGCTAGTATTTGCCAACTGTAGGAAAAGTCTGTTCAAAACCTACAAAAGGGTTGGTCATGTGTGATATTCCTTTGCCTTTGGAACATCAAAAATGAGACCAGCCCCCATCCACATCAATCTTTAGTTTTGCTAACAATGGGAATTTTAGAAATGCTAAATTCAGCCAGCAGTAATTGTGTCTACACTGACTGTTAAGGGAGAAAATGAAAGGGAGAAATGTGTATCTCCAACCAGCTTGAATGTGTGGCCTCTGGCATGGACAGACTGTTCTCTAGAGGACAGAGAATACCCAGTTAATTACACGTGTTCCAGGCATGTCCTGCTGGGAGGGTGAGAGGGTGAGAGATCAGGCAGGGTAATGAAACACGTCCCACCTACTGACACTGGGTGCCTTCAGGTGGCAGAGACAGCCAACACACCCCACGTACAGGCTGTTCAAACACCTTATGAAATGAGGAAAGGGACTCCTACTCCACAGAATGCGACAGAAAAATCTGGATAAAGAAAACACAGAATAGATAAATGAGGAACCCTGTGAAATTCCTTGGGTATCACAAATGCCCTCGAGCTCCACCTAAGCTGTTACAAGAGGCACCATAAATAATCTGCGGGAAGACTGATACAACCCTGAGAAAACCCTCAATATACCCTGAGAAGTGATTTGGCTGATGAGATCTGAGAAGAACCTGTCTAGTACTGCCGCTATGCGTCCCTTTCACTGCACACACACTGAAACCAAGATAAGAGCTGGAATTTGGGCATGTAGCACCAACTGAAACTAACATTTCTCAGAACCCTTTCAAAGGGTGTATGACTCGCCCAGAGCCAGCAGAAGCTGTTATATCATAAGTAGATTGCTACTCCAAAGAATAGACAATTAAAAGGACAATGTTTCCCATGCTCCACCCTGATCCTTCCTTAGCTCATGTTTGTAGTAGTGAGATTAAAGTGTCCTCTTTGAATCAAAGGGGAAGTGTTATGAATTTGCTCCTTGAGTGAACAAGGCTGTGCAAACCTCATTAGTTCTCATTAGTTATTAAAGTTATTTCTTCATTGTTCACATCATGCACTCTCTATGGTTTACATTAATCTCAGTCCATCACTCGTACAGTAAAATAATTGCTGCACAGTGGGTGCCTCCTCAAGAAAGATAACATTTGTCAAAGTCTTGGAGAGCAAAATGAAGAAAGGAGCAAGAGGAAGTGGCTGAAATGGATATCATGCTGGATGAGAAGGATGGAGAAGTAAGAAAAAGGAGTTCCCAAATTGCTGCCATCATGGCAAGATGAAAACAGTGTCCACAAGTTTGATGCTCAGGAAAGTTGTAGCTTAAGAAAATAATGCAATCAGGACTCAAAATTAGCATTTAGTGTGTATCTTGTATCCTGAGTTTTCAAAAGAAGCCTGTAATGCACAAGTGCTTAAGAGAGTGAAAATTAAGAGAATTTTTATCTACCCATTTGTGTGCTGTTCAGTGGCAGCTACATCGCTCTCCTTCCAGGACCCACGGTTGTATTGCAGCTTGCAGGGCTGGAGGGGTGGCTGTGGAAAGTTGGACACAGACCAACGTATCTCTCACATGCCCCCTGTCCCTGGTGCTGCCCAGAGCTTGGTTTGCTCTCCTGACATTTCAGACAAGTCTCAGAGCTGTCCTAATTCCAGTAGCCCACCAAACAACCATGCTAGCTACATCCACCACCACAGAGAGCTTTGGTTCCTCATAGCATGCTTCCTCCTTCCTTCAGCTTCCTCTTTTGATAAAGATCTCACTCTTTCCCTGGAATGAGGATGTTTCCAGGATGTGCAAATCTTCTGACATCATTATGTCCAGGTACTCAGCTATGGTGGGCACAGAAGGACAACAGATAGGGAATGTGCCAATATTTCTCTGCTCAACATTTGAAATTGCTACTTGAAGAATGGCTGTTTGGGATTTTTCCTCTGTGTGTTGCCCTGATACCACTACTTCAATCCAGCAGTCCCTCTCATCTCAAATGTCTTTTCCCCTAACTCCTTACTTCCCTCTGCTCTTGCTTCTCCTTTTCCTTTTGCAGCCAGCAGGCATTTGCATAGTTTTCACTTGACCAAATACTGTGAAAATGCTCAAGAAAAACAAGTTTTTCTGCTTGTTCTGTTACCACAGAACTCATCTTTTTAATGACCTGTAAATAAAGACATCCCTACTGCTCTGCCTTGTAGCTAATATGACACTAAGCCTCCATGAAGTACCCTGCTTCTTCACTAAATGTTAATATATGGTCTGTAAGAGAAGAATATGCAAGCATTTGATAATAAACAAAATGTCCAGCCCGCTTAGAGAAGGGATGTATCCTACAGGAAAGCAGGTTATCCATAATGTTTTTACTATCCTTTAGTTAACTAGCCTTTAGTTAACTGTTGATGGACCTAGAAAGATGCTTCAGGTGAGCAGGGAAGATCTTCAAATAGCTACCAAAAAGGCAAATATAACAAATGGAGCACACAGTGGTTGGTTATGTCTTGGTTATTTCCGTGTCCTGTGGCCTCACCATGCCTGTTGCAAGGGTAGAGAACTTTGCACTCCACTTCCTTTTCCTGAACACCAGATAGACAAAAGAATAGATGAGAAGACAGTAAGACTGAAGCCAAAGAAGACACCTGGCAGCAGCTCTGTGAAGATTATATATGTTAAACATTAACCATGTCTGACTTCCTGCTGCCGCTGGCCAACTGTGTGACTGTTACAGCTGGATAAACAGTCCACATCTAATACCTGCACACCTGCAACCATCATCTGATGGCAGGACTGGTTACAGATGCCAAACTCAGACTAGGAAGTTCCTCAAAGCATTTTTGCTCATTTCCTGGATAAACAGTGCATGAAAAGTGCAACTATTATTTCTTATTACTGATGTAAGTTAGTAACTGTGTATCCCAGGCCTATTTTATAAAATGTTAAAGCAGTAGCAACACTGACAGGCAATGTCTCCACCAGCTGAAGCACAAGGCAAGAGATCTCACTGGAATCTACCAAACTCAGGTGCAGGGGAAATAATGAAGCACTATTAATGAGCATACTTGGCTCTGTTCTCATCAGCCATGTCATTGTCAAGTTCTTTGCAGTTTCTGAGCAAAATGTGCTTGAAGGAAGAATTTGAAAGAGAAAAATTAATTTGCTTTGGGGAGGGAAGAAGACCCTCCCCAACACAAGAGAACCAGATGTAGTGGGAAGTGGTGTGTCTGGAAAAGAATGCACAGCAACAGATTGTGGCATCAAGAACTTACTGGAGACATATAATCCTCTGGTGCTTAAGAGAAGATCAGAGAATCAAAGAGTACTTCAGGTTGGAAAAGATCCTTAATATCACAGAGTCCAACCATTAACCCAGCACTGCCAAGTTCATCTCTAACCATATCCCTAAATCCCACATCTACATGTCTTCTAAATACCTCCAGGCATGGTAACTCAACCACTTCCCTGGGCAGCCTGTTCCAGTGCTTCACAACTCTTTCAGTGAAGAAATTAGGTTTCCTAATATCCAATCTGAACCTGCCCTGGCACAACTTGAGGCCGTTTTCTCTTGTCCTATTGCTTGTTGCCTGAGAGAAGAGGCCGACCCCCACCTGCCAACAACCTTCTTTCAAGTAGTTGCAGAGAACAATAAGGTCGCTCCTGAGTCTGCTTTTCTCCAGGACCTGGTCTCTGTATAGTCAAGACTTGAAGATATAACACCTAAATTAATTACCCAGGGTAAGCAAGCTAAATATAACCTTCAGTAGATGGCCCATACTCGTGTTTTTTCTGTTGGGTGTATCCTTCCCTACATTGTGCCAGTGGAAAGAACTTTCATTACTTATTTCTCTTTCTGCAGCCGAGCAAGATCGTAGCCATTTCCTGCCATGTAAACCCATGTAGCACTAAACATATGGGTCTATATGGACAAAAGTGCATCAATTATTTTACCAAAACGAATAAAAGGAGGAAAAATAGAAAACCAATGGAGCTGGAATGATCAATTGCTTCTGAAGTATGAGCCTAAGACAAATGACACTATTCAGGGTTTAAAACAGCTTTCTCTAAGGTTTGCAGGGCTTTAATCAAGACCCAGCTATCCTCAGATTTGCTGTGAATACAGAATGAGAAGAATGTGGAAAGGAAAACAAAGATGTACAAACATCAAAACTTATGGGAGGGATAGTGGGGGGGAGGGAAGTGGCAGCTATGTGATATACAATGAGGGTTTAGAGTCTTGATTTGCAGTGACTGCATTTTATGCCTGTCACTGGCAAATTGACATTTTAAAGATATGTTCTTGACTGCTTTTTCATGTCAGTATCTTTGTTCAGGCTATATCTAGGCTGATGAAAGGAATTTCAATTAAGGATGAAATCCTTTCCGTACTGTATTGAAATGCACAGGGTGGGAGCAGAGGGAGAATGGAGCAATGAAAGCTCTATAGAGAGTTCTTTAAGGCATCTTGCTGACACAGGACAAGATAGTTTAGGAATGCCTGGGGCACTGCACTCTGTAACGTGGTTTACTGTGCCTTTACAAAGAAGCAGTGTGCATTCACCTTAGTGCCTACTGCCTGAGGCCATATATCATTCAAACAGGGGGCTAAGGGTTTAATAAATCCCAATCTAGTTTTATTCTTAAGGGAATAGCAGTCTGGAGTCATTCAGGAGTGGCAGGGAGGATGGCCACATAACCTGGCAAGAAAAGGCTGATTTTCATCCTGTGAATGTAAGCAGCATCCTGGGAAATGAAAGGGGTTGTAAATCTGCATAGTGAAAGCCTTAGGGAAAAGAAGTGTGAAAAATAGTAAGACATGGATATGAAGACATTTCATGAGAGAGGAAAAAAAGAGAAAGACAATAGAAAACCCAGAGCAGGAGAAAAGAATGAATACTAATTGTAGGAAACCACATCAAACCTGCTTTATCTACCTACCTTGCAGTAACCTAATATTTGGGGTGAAAGACAAATTAGTTCCCACCGATTACATTCACATAGATGTATTTCTCTTTGCACATTTGTCCCTGTCCATTACTTTTCCACCTATTCCCCAGTGAGAATTTTTAGTTTGCTGATACATGCAGGAGGTTCACTGGGAGTCCTGGCTTCCAGCTGGGCTCCCGACAGCCGTGGTGACCTTCAGAAGGCAGCTGATCCACATCCACACTCCACTCCCACCCCTCCATTCAGTGTGGGTGTAACAAGTGCATTGCAAAGACTCTTTAGGACCCTTATTTTCATTCAGGTGTGAAACTGAGTACTGAGGCACTGCTACCAAAGTCTGGACAAGGCAGAGCTCTGTGTCACTGTGGACAGACCAATAATCAAGCTATCAATTAAAAGACAGCTTGTGTATGTCTACATGAATGTGACCGAGGCATAGACATACATTTCATTCACTACAATAAATGATCTGATTTATCAGCAAGGGCCGGAATTACTGGTCATGTGGTTTACATTGGTGCAGATATTCAGGGATGAGGCTGTCATATATGAAATCCTGACCTGAGTATCTGCATAGAACTGCCATATCCCATGAATGTTATAGGAACTAAAGTGGAAAAATTCCAAATTCTCCTGCCATAATGTGGGAGCTCTGATGGTGTATCACACTGCTCCCTGAAAAAAAATCAAAACTAAAACAAGTGTTGTTTGTGTTTCCTCATTTTCCAGAAATCATCAGAAGACATACGCTTCATTTCATCATAAACCTCCAGGGCATTTTCAAGGTCAGTGGAGATGGAGCTCAGGCTCCCATTCATGAGTACTGGTCATGTAATTAAAATAGAAAAACACATTTAGTCTTCTGCATTCTACTGTCTGTCAGAAATCAGCAATGCTTTATTGAAACATGTGGACCCTTCCAACTGTCTGTCAATCTTCACATCCAAACTCTGAACCATATTCTTCACCTGGAATAACCCTATGATAATCAGCTTGAATTTAATTTTTAAAAAACACAAGCACAGAATGGCCAAAGGTGATTTGTTTTTATAACCATGGAGATCTATGTTTTTGCTTCTCAGCATCACTCAAACTTGTTTTTCTCAAATCATACAAACCCAAAAATGCCATTAATCTGAGACTATCCCTGGATTCCCTGACAGAGAAGTAAATTTGAAAAGCAGGTCTCATGTTTTCACCTGGAACATGCATTTGAGGCTGGAAACCAGGCAGCCCAACTCTCAAGCATCACCTACTCCTCCCTTCCTTCTATTTAAGCTCTTATCTCCCCTATTCTCCCTAGAAAGCCTGGATAAAGCTAGTTGTTCTGCTTTTATCAGTGCATGAAGAAGCAGAGAACTAAACTGTGGAATATATTTCCACTTTGGTGGTGCCATTGGGGGTGACTTTACCTGTCACAAGGTGCTGGTGACACTCTTTTTGCTTCCTATGGCAACAACAGCAAGACATCAAGAACTGCTGCCTGTCCCAAGCCTCATCTTCATTTTTGCAATACTTATCTGGAATTCTCCACCCTGATGTTCTGAAAGCAAATAGGGCAAACTTTGAGTGAACAGATATCCCTGGCACAGGGAAGAGATGAAGCTACCAAAACTGGTGAGATAAATCTGTGTATACCCCACATGCAGCACTGGCTGAGTGGATTGGGCACGTGGGACCAGTGAAAGAAGTAACTGTAGAGGCAGATGAGCAGAGATGCTCCTCTCTGTGAGAAGAGCAGTAGGAGGCAGCAGAAATGACACATTTCTGACTTCATTCCTCACCGATTCCCTATAACTGTTACCATTACTTAAAACCAAATGTTGCACCTTTTAGCTCAAGGACAAATTCTGAGAAAAGAGAAGGCAGTGAGCTGAGAGTCCTCTGTGCGGTCTCAGAGTTGTTTTGCTGGCACACTCAATCCCTCCACATTGCCTTTTAGTCATTGTGGTTTCCAAAAGGTCAGACCCTGATGTTCATAGTCTAGGGGAAGTTTCCTAGAAAAGTCTTCTACATTTGATCTCTAATGTCTAAAAAAGCAATATAATTACATCCAAGCACAGAAGCACAAAAAGTAGTTCTGAGTAATCTTTTAGGAGGTCTCATAGTCCTGCTGGGAGGCAAACCCATGCCATGCCTAACTAACATTTTATCCTGTTCTTAAATACATTTAGTGAGGCAACCTCAGTCAAGCCATTCCATTATGTTTCCATTCTTCCCACTGGCAATATTTTTGCTTGATTTCCAAGCTATGGATTACTACAATTTAAGCCCACCACTACTCTATGTACAATCAACATTAAGAATCATTTCTTTTCCTCTTTATAACATTTATTTACATATTTATCATTACCTCTATTCTATCATTTCTTCAGATTATTCCAGTAGCTTCAACTTTTCTTTGCAACTTCTGTTTCTGAGTAATTCCTGTTCTTCATCTCTCTCAAGGTGACCCACAACCGTCCTCAAGAGCAAAGCTCCAGGCTGGATGACGTACCCCAGCTGTGGCCTTACTCATGGTGAGTAGAATAGTAGGATAAGCTCACAGCTTAGAGACTGCACTTTCACTGATCTATCCCAGCATGATGTTTGCCTTTTTTCATCTTTTCTTTTTTTTTTCCTTTTTAATTAAGAGCTACATAGGACTACTGGCTCCCAGCGAGCCTGGAGTCCACTCTAACCCCCCCATACCTTTTCAGCCAACTCCTGCTTGCTCTGTTAGCTCTTTACCCCGTCTCTTTGCAATTGGTTATTCCCACCAACACACAGAACATCACAGTTGTCCTTATCAGGTGGCAGTTATCCACTTCTAATACAATCAACACACTCAACACCTGCAGAGTTGCAAACAAACCAGTGCTGAGTACAGGGCTGTGCTCAGGTCAGCCTGGCCTTTTTAGGAAACACTTAATATTCTTATTTTCAGACTCCTTCTTGTCTATAGATGACATGTGCTGCCACGGCTGTTGGCCATCGAGGATGACTGGGAGGGTCTCCCTGGAAGGCCCTTATGCTGCCATGGCTGGGCAAGTGCAGTGCTGCAGGGCAAAGTACCAGCCTTACCCCAACCCATACCCCATGAGCCAGCCTTCTGCTCCTGAGCATCAAGAAGTGACTGGCAGGAGCAAGGTTCTCACATTTCTCTAGAGAAGAAACGTTTATCTTCTTTTTGACACATGGAACCAGAAAAAAAAAACCCAACAACTTTATAAAAACTACTTACCATCTTATGGAAAAACAACTATTTTCCCTTTTGCTGAACCTGTGATGCAACATCCATTGTTATATATGAGGTACTTCAGGGCATATGTACTTACTCAAAAGATCGGGTTTTTTTCTGAAGTATATAAATCTTTCCACAAATTTGCCCCCAGTCTTCCAAAATCTCACACTGTTTTATATATGATTATCAGACTCTACTCATGTGAACACTGGCAATACAGAACTAAAGCAAGCTAGCCCAGTCATTCCTCATACCTTTGTCTGAAGGGAGTGTTTAAAGAGATGTGCTGCTAATCACTTTGACTGCAGGAGTCTGGGTATGTGAGTACACAGACGCTCATTACTTACTGGTGAAGCAGCAGTAATGAAACCCAGTGACAGTGACATGGAGGCCAGATCCAGAAAGAAAATAATCCAAGTTACTGTGATAGCAGCTTGATGTTAAGTATACAGTTAGAGAAGGCAAAATGAATGAAAAAGGAAACAGATGTAAACCAACTTAATAGTTATTTTGTATCTTCTTGCCAAACGTATCTTATTAAGGGTCTGTTACTGCTGCTTTTAAATCTCTGCTAACCAAAATGTATCAGATACAGAGAGCAGTGACATTTTCCATCAGGGTTACAACCCGGCTGCTCTGCCAAGCTGAACTCACTGTGATAACCTGCCAGGGTGCTAAATAGTTAATTAGGTAACAACTACTACGTTTATAAGAAAGAAAAAACAGTAAATGGCTAGTTCCTTTTGGCTGAAGTCTTGAGATTTTAAAAATTAACACCAAGGTACTGATAAAGTACATGGTAATTTCCTGAGGAAAGATTAGAGGCTTGCGCAGAAGATAAAACCCAAAGTGCATGTTTGCCTTCCTGGGCTTTCACGTATTAATCCTATACATATTGATGGTGTCATTGGAACAATTCTCTGTAAGTCACAATTTGATGAGCACTATCCTATAGCTAAGCACACATTCCTTATTCTTCCATGACCACAGGAACCTGAATATCTTACTGCTCTCATTTCGTTCAATAATAAAAGGGAGTTTGGTGCTCATGTCTGTCAGCAGGTAATAAAGACTGGATTCCACAAATGCCATAAGGGATGATGCCTCACAACCCTTCAAAGCAGGGACCAGGCTGACAGATCTTTGTGCACTGCTTATCAAGAGAAGACCCCCCCTTCCCACCGGCCCTCAGCCAGATTCACGCCAGGAAGGCTTTCAGTGACTGCGATAATGCCGGAGCTGCGTCCTCGACCACTGCAGCGACACTCTGTACTGAGGGCACTGGGAACTGGTGGTCCAAGAATGGCACATTGCTCTGTGTATCTGCTGGTCCAGCTGTGCTGTCTCTTTTCAGTCTGACCAAGGCCATTACCAGCTTGCAGTACAAGTATTGCAGAGTTGGAAAACAGAGGAGGAAGGTCTGACAAGTTTGGGAAGGTACTGGAAAACTTCCCGTGTGAAACGCAGCATTTTCTCTTTCTGCAGTTGGGTCACTCAGGGGAAACAGAAGAAAAATCCCTTTTGTCTGAGTCATTCACACTATCATAAGAAAAACACTTGCAACTGTACTCGAGGGAGTAGCATTACACTAGGATATGGCAGTACTTGGGTGAAATCAGGCTCCTTTGTTTTACAGCAAATACCACTACCTGAATGCTGTTGTTCATTTCCAGGCATCTCAATGATTCAGCCTGGGAGGTGTCTGTATTCATAAATTGCAGTTACTGTCTGTATTTCAAAAGGGAAACTGGTACAATGGACTGCTTTAGTTGTATTGAAATGTGATTGTACTTTTTTTCTTACAGAAATTGGATGAATTTTGGCTCTGAACCGATTAAGTACTTAATCTGGTGCTTAACTTGAAACAGTCCAATACTCCCATTGGAATGAATAAAATTGTACACATCCACTAAGTAACTTTCCTGTTCTTCTGAACTGGGTCTTTTTAGAGCTGATCATTTAGCTTAATAAATACTACTCTAAGCATAATTTTATCCAGATCTAAAAAGAAAGTGGTTTCAAGGGTAGATCTTGTGGCTGCTGTTAATTTTTTTTTTTTAAGAGAAAGCTTTCTGCTTCCCCTTTGCGCCAAAATGCAGTTTTTTGAGGGGTAGAATTCCACTCTCACGATTCAAATTTCAACAGTGAAGGCAACATTTAAAGTTTTGTTTACAATAATTTCTTACAGAAGGATTACTTCTCCCTTTTGGCTACATTTGTTTCTTGTGAGCACTTGATGCAGTGCATCCATTTGGCAATAACCCCCTCATTGGGGAGTTCAAATCTGCTGGGTTTTTTTTGCGTCTGAAGTTTCTCAAACAAAGTCCCAAGTTAAATTTATCTGAACCAACACACGCACGGTTCGCACAGATGTTGAGTCACCAGACCCTCCTTTTCCTCGCACCACCTCCCAGGCGTTCCTCCTACGGAAGCCAGTCATAGCCTGTGAAATCGAGGTGATAACACAGCTCCACGTGTTGGCAAAAAGGCTCCTCTGTTGAGAGAGAGTCGAGGAAACCTCCCCCCGAAGGCTCGGTGTACATGATGCACAGTGACCCACTTCTCCAGCTTGGGAGGCTTGGCCAGTCTTCACAGAAATCAGTGAAACCAGGTCAATTAACCACAGTGAAAGATCTGGCCAAAGGAACAAACAGGATGGAAAAGGGATAAAGTGATAAAGGAGCTAAACAGCTTGAGCTGAAGTGTTCAGGGACTGCAATTCATGTGGCCAGAGGATAAAGGTGAAGTTCAATGACAAGGTTCCCCCAGAGCCTTTTTTTCCCCTGTCTCTGCTGTTTACTGTGACCCAGTTCCCCTTTGGCTGTTGGCATTAGGGAGAGCATGGTCCATTCTGATCATGATTTTATTTCTAACTCCACTGGACTGGAAGGAGGCTCCCGATTTACACTGAGAAAGAAACCTGGCCCTTGGGGTTAGAGGGTGGCTTAACACCCCCCTCCTCTTCCCAGTAGTGGATAGCTCTGCAGGAAAATGGTAAAACAATTGGTTGGGCCGACAGATGTTCAGTCTGACTTCAGATGAGGAAGGAAAGCCTGGATCTGCAGATGTCGATAGCTTTCTGATTAAAAATCTTCCACTGACATACACATAGATTAAAAATTAATTCTTTAAAAGCACAGCCCAGCCTTGATTTGCGTATGCACGCTCAAAAGTTGTCACCAGCTTTGATAAGTGTTTCCTTCCCCAGGCATCCCACCAACTGTGCAGGGCAGAGATCCTGACTGTTCTCTCCTGTCAGGGAAGTGCTGGGATCTTATTATGGCCCCTCAGGTCGGGGCACAGGGCATTGCCTGTCATGTTGTATTGCTTCAGCTCTGACAGGAACTGCACTGCTGAAACCCAAAGATGATTGAAATGTTAATTGCTTCCAGGACAGTGTCAGCAGCTGCCTTGCCTTGTAGAAAAAAAAGCCCCAAGGCATTTACCTGAAGGTGGAGAATGATCCTCCTCAGGCCAGGTCAAAGCAGAGCAACTCCATTGAATTTAGCAGAGTTTGGGCTTTTTTACCCCCTGGAAGAGTGAGAGCTCAGAATCTGTTCTCTGTTCATTAGTACAGCCTGACACGGAGAAACCAACTCTGTGAGATGGGAAGTTAGCCATGAAATAAACTGTTAATATAAGTAAGGAAGCAGTGACAGACATCAGAATTACTGCTGCTATGCTTATTTTGTGGAAGATGCCAGAATCCCAGCAGATCATTAGCAGGGGGCAAATGAAGAAGTCCTTAGGCGAAATCTTGCCACTGCTCCCAGTAACTGCCTTTTAAGCAACCACGAGTGAGTTTTTAGGTGAAAGGTCTTGTACAACCAGAATGAGCAGTTCATGACAGTAAATTTTTCTGACTGTAAGCCAGAAGCATTGAGACCCTAAATACACAGTTTTGCTAATGCTAACAGAGCAACACAATCCTTCAGAAGCTGCTTACCTTGATTTTGTTGTATGTTGTACAGCCAATAAACATGCTAGCTTATTGCAAAGATATATTTTCTTATACACAGATGGTTTTAGAAAACATCTCTGTCTATAAAATCTGCAAATACGCAATGAACTAGTGATCTGATGCACAATAAACTACTTTTCTGTGCAATTCCCCCCACAGGAAGCGACGCATGTGCAGTGACTAAAACCAATATTATTACTTGCTTAAATAGAGCAATGCATCCTGTTGTTGTGAAGGGTAAGCTTTGCCTGGAAAGGGCTGTTATTGCAGCTTCAAATCATTCAAAACACTTGTTTTTTTTAATTAAAAAAAAAGTTAGTTTTATTCACTTCTAAGCAGCAACTATTGGCATATTTCCTTACAGAAGACACTGTTGTGTCCGGCTATTACTCAACCACTGCATTAAAGTTGCAGGAAATACAGTTCATCTTTTGCGTAGTTAGAAAGGAGTTGGCTTCCCAATTACCCTGGAAACTGGACTTGCTCCTGGGCAGAAAACCACAATTCACAGAGGAAAATAACAGTTGATATATGAATATCTACCTAAAGACTAATCAGCAAAACAAACAACGCACGAGGAAGATGACCCACATGACGTTGTTTGGAGGAAATTATTCACCATTATTCTTTTGCTTCCTTTTGTTTCAAATCACTGCCCCTCACAAGCTTAGCTGAGAACGGGTTAAAATACAATCTGTTGGGAATAAGAAAGCAAGCTGTTTGCAACAGACAGGCTGTATTTTACAAGCACCTGCTGTTGACCACGTGCCTGTTGACTTCCAAGAGTTAGTGCTTCAGACTAGCCTGTAATTCCAGGTGTTACTGCACATCATGCAGTACTAAGGGTCCTTGCAAGCAATGGCACCATGAAAGATAGACATGAGAAACTGGGGGTTGAGTAGGATCAAGTTTGCCTTGTGCATGGTGCCAACATACCTGCTGCATTCACTGGGTTAATGGGCACACCTTTAAAGGTCTTCTTTTCTCCCACCATTGGCTTCATGGCACACTATTTAGGGAGGATAACTGGCTAAATATTGCAGTGAAATAAACCTCTCTGGATCTGAGGTAACTGCAGTGACTCTGTTTGACTTTCAGCTTAATTATACCAGTGCTCAACCAAGAGCAATGGTCCCACTGAAGCCAACTGTGTGATGTACAGGTAATAACTCTGAAAGTGTATGTTTGCCTCCTTCTCCATTGAGAAACTATGCATAAAATACTCTGGACACTGACTATTACAGGTCATGCTTAACAAACAAATGAAAAAGGCAATGAGTCCAGAACCCACTGATGTCAATGGAAGATTTTGCTGTTTGTTCTGCCTCAGCCGGTGGTTTTCCTGTCCCCAGTCCACAGGCAAGACTGGACAGAGCGAAGTTGGTGCTTGGAGCTTCATGAGTGGTGTGACTTCTCCTTCAAGGTTGTTAACTCCTGTTTATTTTCAAAAAGCCAGTGCATCCCTTAGTTGTCAATGCATGCTGTTCTGAGGCTGGCAACCCCTTTGCCTCTTAAATTTTAATTAGGCTCTAATCTCTAGCAAATTAGCTTGATGGCAAATGTCCACTTTTATTAGAAAAAGGTTTGACTAACACATTGTATTTATAGCTTTCTGGCCAAAAAAAGATCCAGACTCACCACTAGGTTTCCCAAGGTCCACACATAAGCTTTTGGGGCTACAGGCAGCTTTGCCCCACGTCCACTACAGTGCAAAGGCATGTGAGCTGAACTGGAAACTGCTGCCAAAACAGTCCGTTTTGATGTGTAAACCAGAAGAAAGGTCAGCATGCTGAGGAGCAGACAGGCACCAACACCAGTGACGTGTGCAGGAGCTGTAAAAAGCATTAACCTCTGCGGGTGAATATGATGACAAGTCAGTCTGGAGCTGGGCCGCTTTGGCCAGTCTCATCCTCCACCCTGTACACTGCCTGGGGCTACCCGTTGTGGACACTGTGAGCAAAGAGCAGCTCTGGCAGAAGTTTAGGGGTTGTCAACCACTGGCTCTTGTTTTCATGCTTTTTAAAATGTAACTGTTTCATTGAAAGAAAGGGAAGAACCAGACAGAGTCCTCAATCCAAACCCTAAACCACTGTTTTGAAGCTTTGAGAGAAATCCTATTTTCTTCCCACCCCCAGGAAATGACTCAGTGGTAGAGAAACATCCAGAAAAAAAAAATCAGCTTAATTGTCTGTTAGTATAAAAATCAATTAAAAAAACCCAAAACATGAGACGTGCAGCTGGCTTGGCTGAACGAGTCTCCTAGCAGTGGTCTTCCCTTGTCTTGTCTCTTTCTCCCTTGGCCTCCTACCCCACAGCTGCATCTGCTCTGCTCCCTCTCCTTCCAACTGCTACTTCTTCGAACAAATCAGTGCTACCAAGAGTCAGGAAAAGGCCAAGCTCCAGTGCTTTCATCTCATCTCCTGGTGTCAGAAGCTCCTGTGGAGCTGCCTCTCTGAGCTTGCCTCCTCTTTCCTCAGCCACGGCCCCTGGGATCAGAGCCACAGTCATCTCAGTCCTGCAGGAGTTCAGGACAGCCAAAGCTGCTGCCAGCAGACCTGCAGGGAACAGGATCTCCTCCCTGGTTTGCCCTGAGGCCATGATTTGGCTGTCCCAGCAGCAGGCTGTCTTAGGCAACTACTTACTGGTTGTATTCCATGGATATATCCTTTAAACCCCGTGATTTTCATGGCCTGATAAACAATGGAAATATTTTCTGTGATCACTACCCACCCAACATTTCCAGCCTTGGCCATCCACCAGCCCCCACGCAAGCCCTGGAGGGATCACACCAGTCCCTATGGATCACCACACTTCCCTGCTGGCTGTGCAGGGAGAGCTCTGTGTCACCCACGTTAAAGGGCTGCCTGCTGCCCAAAAGAGACTCTGGGAATGGGCCAGGTCCGTGCCCAGTTTGGCAGCTCCCCCAGGAACTGTAGCAGCAGACCAGGGCAGGGGTAATGAGTTTTCAGCAAAGCATCTGGTGTGGATCACAGGGCTGACTTCACTTCCTTCCTCCTGGCTCCCTTGTTGTGCCCTGCCCCACCATTTCACCCAGGCCTGGCTGTTATCCAGACGCTACCTTGTTTCATCAGGGCAGAGCCACAGATAGCACTGGCTTCCCAAGGTGTGGGACAGCTAATAATCACTCCAGTGAGCCTTCATGGGCACATTTTCTTTCTCAGGAGCCATCAGGTCTCCCCAGTGGCATCTGGAGAACATCCAGAGCTGATGGAGCAGTGAACAGGCGCTTCCCTGTTATACCTGCCTGAACTGGAAACCACAACCAGTAAAACAGAGAGGAAGATTTCCAGTCCCTTGGCCCACAAGGCTCTCTTAAAAGCTAGAGACAGGAAACACTATCTTTTAGGGACTGATCAGTATTTGTGCTGCAGTGACTCTGGAGGATACCACTGACATCCTGCTCCTGTTATTCTGGGCACAGCCACCAGATTGAAAACAGTCCTGGCCACAAAGGCTTTGCAGTTGAACTCACCTATGTGAATAAATTGGGTCTGCCCTACCAACAGACCTGCAGCTAAGGGCTTGGCTCTTCCTTTTCAGCCAGGACCACCAGGGACTTGTGCAACCTGCCCAGTTGACTCCATGTCCAACATACCCATCCCCGACCTGGAGAACACTACTGAGTACCTGGAAGGGCAGCAGCAAAGCTGAAGAAAACCCAGGTACCTTCAGCTCTGCTTTCCCTCCCCAACAGCTCCTCATTTCATCCACCAACTTTAGTAATTCCTGTAGGTAACAAAGCTAGACAAATACCAGGGCTGGGTGAGAGACAAGGACCCTAACTCAGGGTCCACAGCACAGCCAAGGGCTGAACCCAGGTCACCTGAAACTCAATCCTGTGCCCAGTCAGCTGAGCAACACCATTTCTCATGCTTTACCAGCCTGCAAGTCTTTTACTTATGTATTTAGAGAAGGGTTCACTTGATCTTTTGCTAAATACCTGTTGCTGGTAACGATGACATTGAAGAGTTATTTGGCTGTAGCTGTGCTCCTGGCAGCTCTCTCAAACAAAGGCTTAAAAAAAATTCACATTGAATCCAGGCATCTGCTCCAGTGACTCTCCTGGTAAGAAACAAGGCAAAGAAAAGAGCTTTGATTTCAATTCTGCCAGATCCTCCCCCTCTTACTCATATCTTTTATAGTCCTCAAACCTGTACAGGGCACACATGACAGTGTTTGTTTCCAGGAGGGGTTCAGTTGCATTTCATCTCTCCATCTAAAGCAGTATCTAAAGTTGGTACTACATTTATGACAAAACCCTAGATATAAAGAAAAGCTTTGTCAGATATCCACCAGTATCCACTGATACCATCAATAATCAATCCCACTTTTATTTAATTTCAAAGTCATTGGTACATGCTTGGCTTGGAGAGGATAAGGGGGAAGAAAACAGAGAGGAGATAAACTAACATTTATAGACTATTGCTGAAGTATTTTCTTCTTCTTTGTGTTTAAATGACAGGAAAAATATTTTGTCAAAGTAATTTCCTGGGGTTTTCAAACTGGAATAAAAACCTCCCAACTCTGCAGACCTACCTATCTGGAACACAGTGCTTCTTGCTGTTGAATGGGAAAGATGGAGTTAATTACCAGGAAGTGGAAACTGCGCTATAATATCCTGTCAAAAGTGTATACGATGAAGAGCTGTTTGCTCTGCTGGTCTTGCAGTGCTAATAACACCCATGTGTCTGCTGGACTAGGTGCCATCAGGAGCCAGCAGTAACTGCAGGACCTGCATGGTATTGGCGTGGATCAATCGTTAATCAAAACCTGGCAGCTGAGCCTGGGGCTGTGCAGGAGGGACAAGGAGTCGGCTGGGACAGGCAGAGGGATACGCAGAGGGAAGCACAGGGAAATGCAGAGGGATATGCAGAAGGATGTGCAGAGGCTCTCCCCACACCAAGCACTGCCTGTGCTGACCCATCCCTGCAGGCAGTGTCAGCATGAGCCAGATCCTGCACAGGGAGACCCGTGGCTGCCTGGATCTGACATCCTTCTCTGGGCTGAACCAGGACACCAGGGCAGAAATATCTGACCTTGAAATCAGTCAAATACATGCATGTAAATTAATAAACTGTCATGAAGTGCTTATCAGTCCCTCATTACTAAAGATTATTCTCCAATGCCTGCACCACTTGCAAAACCCAGAACTGGCTGGGTTTGTTCCTCTCCTGTTCCTCCCATAAGGTATATGTGCAGTCAGCACTATTTAACCATTCCCAGGAAGAGATGAGTTTTCCGATGAGCTTTCCTGAAAGGAAATCAGTGTTTCATCTCCACCCAGAAAAGTCAGCAGGACTGGATAAAATCTGCAGTCCTGTACGCAAGCCCAGGGGAATGGCAAGCGAGCAAGGCTTGTACAAGCACTTTTGGTCCAGATGAAAGGTTCATGAAAAAAGAATTAGGCCTCTGAGTTTCCGTACTTTCAGTGTGAAACAGAGGGCGCCCAGCCTGGTTCTGCTCCCCCCGATCTCTTTTTTTCCCCTTGGCTTGCTGCCATTGTCTTTGGCAGAGCTGGGGTGGCTGAGGGAGCCCAGGGAAAGGGGGCACTTGCTCCTCTTGCCCACCACAGCAATTATTTGCAGCCCTTTCAGGTATTTTCCAGCCCATGTAAGTTTTGCTCAAGAGTCTGTATATACACAGACATACGTGTATACATTTATACATCCACACACACCTACTTCAGACATATATTCCTGCATATAAACACATTTATACAGTGACCTTTGTCCTTCAGAAAGTGTGTCAGAATAATTTCTGCCATGTCCATGTAATTCCATCAGCACACGTGCAACTCCCAATGCTTTTCCTGCAAAATGATGACACAGAAGGGCAGGATGAACACACCATGGGAGTGTAGCCAGCCCAGCTCTGCCTTACACACTGGCACCTCAACATGAAACTGGGGGGCAATGGATGGCCAAACTGGTTTGATGGTTGTGTAACACAGCTTGTCACAGCTCATCTCCTAATTGCTGTCCCCATCCAGGAAGGACCCTGAACACTTACACAACTTTTGCAACAGCAGGCCTTCAGGCCAGGCTCTGGGGTCACTGGGGCTTTGTTTAGTGCACCAGAGCCCTGAGTGCCCTGAGGCAGCTTTCAGCATTCTCCCCTCCCTCCTGGCAAATCCTGGAAGCAGCCCAGCCCCTGGAAGCTGCTTTATTTTGTGTCAAGAGCTCCAGTCCCCTCCATTGCCCACATGCATACTATTTTGGTGTTACAAACACATGCCCTTCCTGGGCTCCTCTACTGTCTGGGAGACCCTGGGTGCAGAAGCAGGTTCCTATAACTGTAGATTTTCAGGCTGCTGAGGTTGGCTTTTCTTCCCTTTCCTGTTCCTTGGACAGGCCAAGGCACCTGGGTTTCATTAGCTTTTAGTGCTCTACTCTAGGAAGCAAATTGTAGTTGAAGAAGGACTTTTTGCTTCTCACATCTTGCTTTGAAGAAACTACTGTTTAAAAAAAATGTTTTCTCATCCAATGTCATCACTGGTAATGCTGAAAGGCTGCTTTCAGCCTGCCGGAAACCGGCCTCAGGGAGACCTCAACACCTGCTAAAATCCTGCCCTGAGCTGGGGCCTCTACAAAAACCCTCCACCACAGCCCTGGTCAGCAGAATTCAGAGCCAGGCCCTCTCCCCGGACAGCTCACAAGGCAGCCAGGTGCTCTTCCTCCAGCCTCAGAGGGCTGAGGAGCCTCATGTGAGAAAGTCAGGTCTGAAGGACCCACCAGCAACCTCATGCAGCTGCCAAGAGCTGCCTGGTCAGGATGGGGTTGGTGAAGCAACAGCATCTCCTCGTGAGCCCCGCACAGATTCCTCAGCCTGGGAACATGAGGCTTCACACTTGTGCACAGCTCATCCTCACTCCTGGTGTCACAGCCAGGGGAGGCCCAGACCTGCCCCCCCAGGGGAACAGAAGAGCTCCCCTGCTGCACCAAGGCCAGGTCACAGGTTAATCCATCTCACTGCTATTGCCAGGGCCCAGCACAGCCAGTGTCAGCTCCAAATCCCTGTTTGTGGGGCAGGTATCACACTCAACACATCCACAGAGGCATTTTCTCACCCACTGGGTGGGGTGACCCCCTGGAGAAAAATCCAGCCCAGAAAGGGCTGAGGATGGGAAAGGGGAGGGCAAGGAAGAAGAGGAAAATTGTGGAAGCAACAGTCCCAGCGGGAAACCCAGATAAGAAATAAGCCATGAGAACTACTTACCCCTGACTTGCTCTGTGAGAAATATCCGCTCTCAGCATTGCCAATGCCAGCGTTATCTTTAACATCCAACACTCCAACTTTCTTCCTGCCTGTACCAGGCATTCCTGCTTCATTAGCATACCTGGAATTTCTGAATCATCTTTGATTTCTTTCACTGTGACTGCCTTTTAGTTTCTATCATCCACTGCCCAACGTGATAGCATCAGTGGGGCTTGCAGGCTCCAACACAATCCCATTGAACAAAGAATCAAATAATTCGTTATCAATGCTCAGAGCCCCAGCCTGAGCTGAGCTGTGCCTTTTTGCAGTGCTTGGCTCAGTACTTACTGCTGTCAGTCAGCCTCCAGCCTCAGAAAACCCGTGTGGACCTTGAAGACCCTGTGGGACAAGCCCGTTGCAGGTGACACAGAAGGTGAGTGTTTCTCTTTCCTGTTGTCGCCGTGCGCTCAGCAGCAGAGGAAGAGCGTTGGATCTCTGGCCCTGCATGGGTGCAGCTCCCTGGGGAAGCCGGCTCTGCATGTAGCTTCTGGAGAGGAACAGAGACAGTACTACTGATAAATGCTGCAGAAACAACATGATACAAGTGTAAGGGCAAAGCTGAGAGCTGAAATGCACTGCCAGAGCCTGCTCCCCTGGATAGAGCATTCCGGTGCTGTGGAGCAGAGTACAGAGCAGTGGGATCACTCAGTGGGATCACTTAGCAACTGCATTGACACCAGAACCTGAACCAAACTGTTTGGAAGTGAGAAATGTCACTACTTTTTGATGCAGCTGTGCCCACATGCTGGAGCAAAGGGAAGGGATTTGAGCCTCGGGCTGCCTGTGCTACCTACACAGCCAAGAGAAGGGCCCTTGACAGTGAACTAGGGAGCAGGTACACCAATGGTTTTTCTTTTAAGACATCAGTCAGTCCCACTAAATCCTGAAACATTTTGTCTCAGAGGAATCAGCTCATGCAAGTGCTGGGACATTTTACTTAACCAAACCCACTGCTTTTTATCTTCATAGTGGTAGTAAACGGCAACCCACCCTCTGCTTTTTATACCAAAATCCAGTGTCTAGGAGGATGGGTCACATTACTGTTAAATACATCCCTTGTTCTTCTGTACCCTGTAATGCAAAGACAGAAAAGAGGCATTTTAATAAAAGAATAAAGATTGGTTGTTGGGTGGCTGGCTGTGTCCAACACCAGGCAAAGTTTTTTCTTCTCATAAATGAGGAATCACAACACTGAACACTGAGGGTGCTCAGACTCATTAACTGATAGCTCTGATTCTGACAGCAACATATTTTTAAGCAGGGGTGATTGTTCATCAGCTGAGGAAACCCCATAATGTGTGTCTTTCCTACCTGCCATATGGGCACCAGCCCATCCACCTCCAAAACTAGCTCTCAAATCAGAAGCCAGGCTAGAAAGTAGAGTCTGGTAGAGGGGAAGAGGCCCACTGTTCAAGGGGAAATGAACTTGGCCATGTCATCAACATTTTCTGTAATGTTTTTGTTTTTCCTCATTTCTCTATTTTTTGTTTGTGAAAATATCATCCTGGAGGAGGGATTGTTGCTTACAAATAAAATAGACTACAACTTGCCTAACGGGAGCAGTTCACTTTTACATGGTTGTCTCTTGACATGTTTACACAGCTGGCCAGATACCATTAAAACATATTTTCTCAGGAGGCAGTGTGGTCTAGTGGAATGAGCACGGTCCTAAGAGTCAGGAACTCCCACGTTGTAATTTTGGGTCACCAGTGACTTGCTTTGGTGCATAGAGTCATTTAACCCCTGTCTATGTCAGTGTCCCAAAAGGACACCTCCTCATCACAGTGTGATGCTGAAGATCAATGTGTGAGTTCTGGGGTGGGAGGGGATCAGAGTCCTGATGTGGTACCCAGGGTTGAAAACATCCAAATAAAGACTGGGGAGGGATGGATTGGCTTTAACCTCCTTCTCCATCTTCACCTTTGGTGGGTTTGGGTTAGGCAGTCTCCGAATCAGAAATGATGCATCTGACATGGTTTTGTGTAAGTTGTCCTGCTCCAAACCGAGACCATCCATAAGCACCCTGCAACAGCTTGTTCTTATTCCCAGCAGTAAGGAACACAGGCCTTCTTGGAGAGATCCCCACAGCTTTGCAGATCCTTAGTGAAGTGAAAAAGCCAACAAGTAGAGTGCTTTTACCTCAGGAATATTAAGGACTAAAAAGCATCAATTTCCAAAAAAGCTGATGAACCTATCAAATACTACATCTGAAAAGGAGCTTGCATGGCAATGGGATTGTTAAGTGCCATGAAATGACTGGCTCTAGTTCCAGCTCAGACAGTTAAAAATCAAATAAAACCTAAATTGATATAATTGATAGTTCAATGATATTGAACTAGGGCCTATACTTTGACACCACTGGAAATTACAGCCTCCCTTCTTAGACTGCATCAATCAAGGATACTTTTGCCACAGCATCGTGCTTCCTGAGTAGACTTCACATTTGACCTACAAATTGCATGGACACCAATCCATAGTGCTTCTGGGTGATGGTGGAAATAATCCTATAGGAAAACATTTTAGCTGGTAGCTAAATTGTGACATTACCTATTAAAGATCCTTGTTTAGTTCTCCACTGGTGTTACGTCTGGCAACTGCTGTGTTTGCGTTTCACTCTGTAAATAACCGTTTTATTTGATGGGATATTGCAGATCCTCCAGCAGAACAACATTCCAAATCAGGCAACAGCTATTGTTTTGCATCAAGATGGTCTCTATCTTCCCTCTCTGGGTTTCTCAGGGCCTGTAACGAAAAGTTGCTTGCAAAACTCAGGGACTGGCCATGCTGATAGGCTGTATCTCTGGGCTCCTGTCAGCAGCCTTGAGGGATTTTTGTCAACAACTTGAGTCATTTCAGAGAACTGATCTGCTCTTTAAAGGAGGATGGGTGTGGGAACAGCTCAGCAGCAGAACATCTGACAGGCAGTGTGTGGTACAGAGCACTTTCTCAAGGACTCTGGATATGGGAAAGGATGAGTCAAGGGGTGAGGAGGTGGTCGCAGCCCAAGAGTCTTGTGGCCAAGTATGTTCAGTCCTGTGGCTGCTCTGCCTGGCTGAGGTCAGATGGACTTTCTAACTGGCTCAGGGTCAGTGACCACATAAAGGTCTTTGTGCCTTCTCTGACTGGGCTGTGCTGAGGGCTGGAGCTGACCCCACCAAATCCCAGGAACACTGGAGGTACAGCACCCATGGACCTCCTCTTCCACCTCCTGGGGAACGGGGGCTCTCCCCAGCTTGAGATCTGGTCAACCAAGGCTCTGTCCAGCCTGGTTCTGTTTCCAGATGGAAACAGTAGAACCCTTGGCAGCCTGTTCTCAACTGCACAAGCTCTCTGATAGAAGAAGTTTTTCCAAATGTCTAAACTGCACCTCCTGAGCCATGGGTTGTGTCTGCAAAGCTCCGCTGTGACCTGCAGTTCAGCAAACAAACCTTCTCCTCCACTACTGCCGAGCTCCAAGTCCAGTGAGGAACAGAGGAAGATGGAAACCATTTCAGCAATATTTCTGGGCACATTAGAGAAAAGCAGTTTTTTAACTCCATGTCATAGGTGACAGGGAGTCAAAAAAGGCAGCATTTAGTGTGTATTCTCTTCATGAGAAACAACTAAAAGAACTAGAAGCTTTTTTTCCCTTTTTTTTTTTTTTGGAGAAAAAGAGTTTCTCTTCTGGCTGGGCGACTTAAATAGCAAAAAAATTTGTGCCTTCAGGATATCTTTAACCCAATTTCAGAACCTCCTGGAAGTTGGAGTTATTAATGGACTTGTTGCTGGAAGCTCAGTCCCAGTGTTTTAAATGGCTGTGAAACATGCTCCTGATGGATGAACGAGCACAAAACCAAGAGGAAAACAGGAATCTGTTATCTGATATTCCCACCCCTGCTCATAAAGTTCTCTTTTTCAATGCTGAGGTCTTGGCTGGTGTTAAAAAGAGTCTTGAAAAATTGCCTTGACACCTTATTAACATTGGTACAAAAATCTACTCACCCTTCACCAACATGGGACAAAATGGGGATTTTACAAACCTGCCAAACGAAATCTGTTACCTGAGCTCGGAGCAGGTGCTCAGTCTGCGATGAAGCGTCATGTGTACCTATAGTGATCTACAAATAACAAATATTGCCTTTGACTGATTTAAGGCTTTTGTCTTTTAGTAGCCTTATTTATATAATTGGCACTTGCTTCAGTGGGTTTGTTCCAGTATTTCATTACCAGCTGATATATCCAGGTCAGCATTGGTAGGTTAGTGCAGAACCCCACTCCCTCAGCAGGATCTGAAAATTTAGGTCAATTCGCATAACTTTTATGAATCTTTAGAACTAAAATGATTAAAGTGACAACTTCCATTGACTCCCTGCTGAGGTCTCTGACCTTAAATCATGGAGGTCACAAAAAATATGTGAAGAATCTAAATAAACTCCAATTCAGACCTCCTTTAGATTAAGCATCTCTGTGGAGTGGGGGCATCAATATGGCTTAAAGGAAGTGCACAACATAGTTTCTCAATAATTAAAACTTTTCATAGGCATTTAACAAATTTCACTGCATATCTTTTTTTTGTCAACCCCATGAAATGCAGTTTTTAAACAGACAATGACAAAGATAAACACATCAAGTTACCATGGTATCAGTTCTGGTAATTTTTCATAAAGCTGTAACCATCATGAAGCTTCAGGGTTGCATAGAATAAAATCCAGACATTTTTCAGTCAAAGGGTTTGATATTTTTCCATGCCACACCAGAATAGATGCAAACATTCAGTGTTTAAGCTTCATGGGTGCAATGACAAAGATCCCTTTCGACGTCACCAAATAAATCATCGGGAAAGAATCTTTCCTGACTGCACAAGAAAACCATGATGACACATGGGCTTGGTATTAAAGGAAGAGGCCATGACTGGTTGATGCTGCATAAAATCAACGTCCAAACCCAGATTTTCTTTCACTATAGCATATTTTTTTCCATTTTGGTACAGGAGCCTTGCAGGAGCTCTGGTGGGCTAAGTCACACAGTGGAGAGCACTGGGGGGAACAGGGATGAAGAGGGAGGAATGTAATTCCACCTCTGCAAGCTGCGCCAAGGAGACACTGCCAGGGGGGCCACGAGCTGGTGTTTCCAGGTACCTCTTATGAAGGTGGGATCCACGCTTGCCCATGTTTCCCAGAGAAGAGCAAGGTAACTGTATCTGTCCCTCACATCCAGAGACCAGCCTGGGTCACCTCAAGCAGCATTCACTCTGTGTGCTCTCTTGGTGGCTGGAGATGCCAGCAGTAGGTAACAGAGGGAGGATGGGATGGACCCATCAAGAGTCACATTTTAAAATGAAAAGTAACTTAATTTATCATCACCAGCACTTTACAGTGTTGCCTCCTGATGACTTTTGCTCCAAATTACATGAACCAGAACCTAATGGTATCTGTTTGAGTGAGTGGAAGGAAGGAAGGAAGGAATCCCACAGCACTCATGTCCCCTTCATGAGTCATGTTTTGGTATCCCTGGGCTGTCACACACATCTGGCTCTGGACACGCTGAAATTAAATGCAGCAAAGGAAATCCAGGGAGCAGAGTGCTGCTTCTGAGACAATTCCACAGGACAAACACCTTCATGAAATGGAAAGTATTATGATCCAGCCTTTGCCCTCTACTACACACACTGCAGTGAAGGCAGAGTGGGCTGTGTGTACATGTGCCAGGGCAGTGTTTTCTCTTGTGTGTTCATTTAGCAAATTAGAGGCCTCAAACGAGGCACGCTTGGGTCTTCAAAATCCTTGCTCCTCAGTGGCACTGGGTCTGTGAGGCCAGTAATTCCAGTGTTAAGTGGAAAACAACTGTACTGTGATTTTATTTTGCAGATTGAAGTCACTTCCCATCAGGGCCACACAGAGAACTGCTTTGGGCTCCAAGGGAAGGGTCATTAGCCACAGCAGCCAGGGATGGGCAGCAACTGTGGGGAGGCTCTGAGAGCCACCCAAAACATGTTTGGGATGACAGGGTGCACCAAAGCAGTTCAACCTTGCACTTGGCTCCTATGTTTCAAGACCTCTTGTTTTAAAAAGCATTCCAAGTATCTAAAACCTCACCTTCTTCACTAAAAAGAGGAACCTGCTATTTCTAAGAGGCAGCAGCACACTGAAGCTTTGGGGGATTCAGTCTCCTGTAACAGGGTGTGTGCTTTGGGGAAGGCTCCCAAGCTGCAGTATGGACTTTCTTCAGCCTCTGAGCTCTGCCTACACATTTGTAATTACAGCAGTGTGTGTACAGCCACGATGTTTTTCTGCAAAAGCCATGGTAATTGCACTCCTGCACTGCTGCATGGTCCAGGTGTGAGCCTTGGGTTGACATTTTCTTTCATTGGGTCCCAAATGGCACATTTTGTATATCAGTATTTAGTGCCAGTCTATAATTAGAAGATAATTTTTTCCAGAGCTAATGAAAAGATGCCCTAGCAACCTCTGGATCTGATCCCACATCCATTAATACAGCTCAAGTGATTCCATTTCATTTTATGTGGGACAGACCACAAAGTTTGAAGAAAGATGCTGCCAGGTATTCCCAACCAGGAATATGATGAAACTTGGTAAAACATGAGGGAAGAATTCAACCTGTATCTCTCCCTGTTACACCCAACTTGGAGAAAATCTGGGAAAGTTAAATGAGTAATACTTCCTGAACTATGACGGTATAATGATGGAAATATGGTTAAGAATTAGCTCCCATGGAAAAATTAAGAAAAATGTATTTCTATCATCATAATGAATACTTGACCTGTTGTTATGAGTCATTAGTGCCAGTTTAAGTAAGTGCAGGGATACAGTGAGGCTTAGCTCCATTTCTTTTTCAATTTCCATTTCATGGTGCCCTGCCGAGCTACAGTGACTACTGGTCACCAAACATGTGGCTCCATCCCACATCCAGCATCTCCAAACCCAGATTCCACACCAGAATTAATATCTCCCAGCACTTCCACACCCAGCTGTCACCACGGTGCCCAGAAGTACACTTGATTTAGCATGTGAGAGCACATTTAATGATGATCCATACGAAAGGAGTGCTAGGTGGGATCCTAAAACATCCCAACCACACTGTACCCTGCTTGTCATGGATGCAACACCCGCTCTGTGTGGGTAATGTTCTTCAAAAGCAACTAAGAGCCTATTAAAATGCACTGGAAAAGCACCGAAGAGCTGCCAGGCAGCTGCATTTCCAAAAGGGACTCAAGGTCTGGCACATGCCCACTCATCAAAGATGCTCACAAACATCTGAGCAAATGCCAAAAGAACATCACTTTGCTGAAAACCCAATTTTCACAGCAAAACAGCTCGAATGGCACATTTTCATGGACCAACCTCTGTCTTTGGCACAAGCAAGTAGCGAGCAGAGCCTGACAGAGCAGGGGGGGCTGGTGGCTGAGTACGACTAAGTCCATCTGAGTGCCCCAGTTTCCATCAGGGCCATTCTCCACAAGCAGAGCCCTGAAAATGGAGTATGAGCTGTGAAAACACCACCTACCACACATCAGGAACACAGGCCCTGGGGCACAGCATCTTCAGCTCCTGCCATGGTCCAGTCATCAACTTTTTGGATTTACTAGAAAGGTAAATCCCGCTCACAAGCTATCAAGTTGGCAAAGAAACAGTATAAATGCAATGAAGAACCACAGTGAAAGGCAAATGCGCCTTACATAAGAAAGGCTGAAAAGGTCACCAGAATGGTTGTGGGAAGGATACAAGTATTTTTCAACTTTGAACAATGGGACCAAAAGGTGGACAAGGAAACCACTGTGACACCACCCCAGGGAGTGAATAAATATTGCCACAGACCATGAATTAACTCTAAATCAATTGTGCTCTAATGAAACCCCGTACAATACAGACACCGATTCACACACCTCAGCAAAACAGGCTGTGAATTAATGTTTTTCTGGAACTTCTTTTAGCAGTTGAGCTCTCAAACTATCGTTCCTCTCTTGCTCCCTCTGGACAGCCTTTACAAGACAGATAAAAGGGGAACATCCTGTCCCCAACCACAAAGTGCAGGAGGAGATTTCAAAGACAAACATCAATGCTTCATCTTCTGATTTCTGGCATGAATCTTATAATTCAGGGTTACTTCTTATTTGACAATTCCCAACAGTATATCTTACTTATTTACAGAAAGACAGGAATTAACAACAGCTCATGACATTTTTATTTTAATGAAATTTAAAAAGGCAGTTATTAGTTATACATACACACAACTGATTCTGTACTTGTTAGTCATAAATATAGAACATTCAGAAGTACAAAATACACTTTATCCACAGCACAATTTCACATCAATATGAAGAGTTTAAACAGATATGTAACCAAGTGACTAACAATGGCAGAAGCCCATTTTTGGAGTTGTTTTCTTTTTCTTTCTTTTCTTTCCTTTTTTTTTTTTTTTTTTAATACCATTAATCTACACAAAGTAATCAGTGCCCACAGTCATCAGTTTCATGAAATGCACTCTGGAAAAGACTGACCTTTTAAAGACAATTAGATGCCATCACCTTTTCTCTGCTCCATTAACAGCAACAAACTCAAGCCCACATTCTCTTCTTCTTCTCACAGTTAACAACTGTGAAAAATGGGACTCTGGCAAAAATCACCTGAAGCCAAACTTGAGCACTGCCAGGAAAAGTGAAAATATCTGAACTAGAAATTAGTCCACTCGATACCTTGCAAACAAAGAGCAACAGCAGTATGACACCAATAAGGCATTAATGACAAAATGGCTGTATTATTCTCGAAAAAAGAGTACACCTATGTATAAAAATATATGTCATAGCAATTGGGTAAATCCAACACTATTTAACACTGTGCCAAAAGTAATTAAGAGTTAAAAAGGCAGTTCTGCAAGAAGTATTTACAGTTTCATACTGTACTTCGAAAGAAAAGAAAAGGCAACAAAGCTACAAATGGAACTATCTGGTTAAAGCATCACTGTAGGTACTGCCAGTAGCACTTGCACAAGTAATGTGATGGAATCCCTCTTGTTAAACAGGATTTCTTGTCTGAATAAATGAATATAAATATTTTTCTAGCTAAAATCTTCTCAGTCTACATGTCTGCTCCTTGAAATAACTCACCCAGACCATCACTATGTGCAGTTTCTTGCTCCCTTAGTTTAAACCCCAAAAGATTCAGTTTCAAGAAACACTGTGTTTGCAACAGTTTGATCAGAAATCACGGCTTTATTTCCAGCTTAAAAAACACAGAAGAAACAAGAAATCCACCACCTGTGAAATTCTGGAAACTGGAAGCCAGAGTGCCAGCAAAGCTACACCGACGGCACGTAATAGAAACATCAGCATTCCCAATGCACCTTATAACTTCAGCTATAGGATATAAGTAAGTTTGCTTTAGTAACCAAACACGTGACAAAAAGATACAGCACAGCCAAGGCTACACAGCTTTGTCAGCCACAAGACCTGGGGCGTGGCTGTGGGAGAGGAGCAAGCCACGGACACGAGAGGGTGGAGGGAGGGCAGCGCAGGTGCCCGGCGGCAGCAAAGGCTCGACTTTGATCGTTTGCTTGGTCAGAAGCACAAAGTTGCCAAACTCTTTAAGCTCATTAATTGCTCCCTCCTCGCTGGCTCGGGAATGGCAACCCAGTGCCTCCCACACAGGCTGGGAGAGCACTGCAGAGATGGGATGGCCAGGAACGGGAGGGGAGGAAGGGTGGAGATGCCAAGAATAAAGCACCGGCTCGGGATGGCACAACAGAAACGGGGGGTGATAGTGGCTCACGGGGAGACCCCAAACCTGGCACTGTCCAGACTGCCCTTAACAGAGTAGCCCTTGCCTTTCCCAACCAGAAAGGCAGGAGTAGTCCACAAGGTAAGAAGCAGTCCATGCTCTGATCCCTCAGGTATACTGATTTAAAAAAAAATAATACTGTATTTAAAAACAACAACAAAAAAAGAGATGTGCTTGAAATTCTGCTAACAGTGCACTTCTAACTGCACAACCAAATTCTGTACATGAGAAGCCTTCTCCAGTAGTATAAAAACCATGATACACTGAGGAAGTTACCATTGCTGAGGTCAGGAGAAAGAAAATTACTTTAAAAACCCCATTTTTAAATTGAATCCAGGAAGTAATGTAAATTACAAACATACTTAAAGCAGTTTGTTGGGTAAAATAAGACAGAGGAACAGCATTTTTTCCAGTATTTTTTCACTTTGGGGAGAAATATTTTTTAAGAATTTTATAAGAAAGTACATTTATCATGTCAAGCATCTTCTGTGCAGGGACACAAACTGCTCACCTACTGCTCCCTCCCTCGTGATCAGCCCCTTTCAAGTCCCTGTACAGGCACTGAGTGCCTCGCTCAGCCAGCACAGCATCCAGGCACCTCTTACAGACATCACTGAATTTCACTCTGGGGCAGCAGAGCTTTGCCTGTCCAATTCCATGAGCACTCACTGATCCCAGCAGCACGAGGGAAAAGGGAGATGGCTCTGAGAGAATAAACATCCATGTATTTAAAAGAATAGTGCGTAAGAGCATGGCTTGCTCACCTAAAAAGGTGTTTTCCTGATCTCTGGGAGAGAAGAGATATGAGGTTTTTTGTTTGTTCTCAGTGTGATTTGGTGAGGCAGGCACAGACCAGGAGATCTGAGGCCTCTGAAGTACTGCATCTAGAGATATACAAAAATTTCCACCAAAAGGAGTCCCTAACCCCACTTGCTCATAGGGTTAGAGATTGGTCCCAGATTTAGTGAAAGAAATAGTAGGAAGGACTGGATATGAAACCTTCATGCTGATCTCGGAGAAGGCTGGGAAAGCAGTGTCAGATGGGCACACCACCACATAGCCAACTGTGACAGCTGTGTCCCTGGGCCATGCTCACAGCCCAAAACCTGCATGGCCAGAGTGGGCTGTAGGGCAGGGCCTGCCTGCTTCCCAGGACAGAATCCCGACAGGATGGACTGTGGTGATGTGCACTGTGCCCTCTGTCAGAGGCACCCCAGAATTCAAGAGGGGCTACGAGAAGGAAGAGCTTCGTGCTGTGAGGTCTAAGAATTACTGCACACACTGAGATCTTCTGGATGGGACTGTGCCCTGGGGTTGCTGTTTCAAGGTCCCTGATGGCCCTTGAATATGCAAAAGCTGAGGGAAGCTGTCCCCTTCCTCCTCTGCAAAGGCTGGCTACCACTGCCCAACCTCAGAGGTCGTGAACAACCTGCACGTGGGAACTTGGGGTTTCTTGTCCTCGTGAGCGATTCCTTCTCCTCCCATTCCAGAAGAAATGATCCGGATAAAAATTCCAACCTTACAATCCAACCTTTGTAACTCATCATGCATATGAAATACTGAATAAAAAAACTTCCTACCACATCTCTGATGAAGACATATGGTAGGCGACTCATCAAAGAGGAAGATGATTAACTTACCTCTGCAGAAAAGCATATGGCATTCAGAGTAGTCAAGAGTCCTCAACATACTTGGTAAGCTGAAAATCCCATATTTAACATAATAGGGTTAAAAGGGTTTAACAGAAGCAATTGCTTGGGAATCCAAGCAAAAATTCAAGTTATCACTGTGTACGCAGTGGACAATAGTCCAATCGATATCTATTACCAACTCACTCTAAAAAAATTATACACTACAAAACCATCTCACTGCTTGCAGCAAATGAGCTTGAATGATTTCCTAGTAACAGGCCACCACCCTGCACTGTTAAAATGTGAGGTTTCACAGTATAAAAAAGTACTTCACAGAAAGGAAATGCAGCTAATATAGAAAATGCAATATCGATGTGTTTACAGTCATTTTTTACGAGGCAATTTTTTTGAGAAAGCAAGAACAATAGAAATTAAAGCAGCCAGTGAGAAATGTACAAGGTTATAGGCCTCAATTCAGTGCAAAACCAGACTAATAGCTTATGTAAGTAAATGTTTGTTCTGAACAGAGAACCACCTGAATTAAAAGTAAGAACACCTATGTGAAGTGATGGAGATTCTCACGATATTCAAATCTGTCACATACATCATCAAACTCTTCAGTACACTCCAGAATGGACCCTTTGTAAAGGCAAAAGAAACCAGTACAGGAAATCACTTCATACAGCACAAGATATACATAAAGTACCAAAATGTACACACATTCAAGTTTAAGTTAGAAAAGGCAGAGCTGAACCTTCTGGTGAGAGAGGCCTACATTATGTTGCTTAATCTCAACATTTAAAGTGACCTAAAAACTACAAGAATCAAAGAAAACAGAATATTGTGTCTGCTTTCAGAAACTTAAGCTTAAAGCAAGGCATCGAAATCGAGCGGTAGGCACTGTAACGAGACATGACCTTACCTTTTCTCTGTTAGTCTTTGTTATTTTGTTATCTATTTAAAAATTACCATTCAAAGGAAATATTAGGTATCATTCACATTCAGATATTTAAGACTCAGAGATTTTTTTTTAAATCAAGCAAAGTTTTTCATCTCTGAGGTAGATGACAATAAAATTAAAAAAAAATGGAGCTGTCAATGAACACTAACAAGTGCTGGAGCTCCTCTGTCGGCACTGATGCACCCCAAGGAGGAGAGAGCAAGCCCTACACCACTATCTGAAACATGAGAAACGTGTCTTCTGGTTTAGTAGCTTCTACAGAAATGCAACACAGAAAAAGCAGCGCCAAAATTACACTGAAATGGCCTTGGAGAAGAACTTCCATTTCTGCTTTGCAAGCTACTCAGAAAATGGTGGAAACATGCCCAGGTCAGCAAAATCTTCAATGTTGTAATTGCCAGTGCCCTGCGTCGGATCCCCCGGCATCGGCAGCATGTCCTGCACGATAAGGAAAAATCAAAGTGAAGTGTCACTTGCTAACACATTATCCAGACACAAACTGTTTCCTGTTCATCTTTTCAGTGTAAAGCCAGAAAAGGCCAGGTTTAGATAAATAAGGTGAAAACCAGACTTGTGCAGGGGGCCGGGCTAAGGTTTATGTGCTACTTATGGTTTGCTGGAGTGTTTCTGAGCAAGAGGTGGGACTTACGCAGCGCAGAAGTTTTGGATTGCTCCTCTGAATGAGGCACACTTGAGCTGCCTCTTACTCCTTCCAGACTGGAAGAGCTCCCCTTGGAATGGGTAGCTACACATGGAGAGAGGCAAACTCTCTGGTTTCACTACATGGGAAGTATGAAACACCTCACAGGCTCAAGCTCCTGTTGTATAAGGGTGGGTTTGGGCAGGGTCTCCTCCTCAGCACTCTCTGAGCGAACATATTAGTGCTCTGCAGAACAGTAAAGACTGGACACCCACCCCAGCTCACAGGATGCCCAAGCAGCCTTCATGACTGTACAGAAGCAGAGGAAAAAGCAGGAACTTCTCAGGAGAAATGGGATTTCATGGTAATTGCTCCCACGTGTCTTGAGCCAAGTGAGGTCTCTGCAGGAGGCTTCAAAAAATACTCAACCTTTCCTCTCAGCCGGAGATCGAAGCCACAGGGAAAAGATATCCCTTGCTGGGAAAACCAGAGTTTATGCTTGCTTTTCCTGTCAGCCCTTACAATAATAAGCTCTTACTGCAAAGCCAAGTCTTGCCAGGGATGGCTCATTATCCTCACAATAAAACAAAACCAAAAAAACAAACAAGAAATCTCACAGGATCTGCTCTGTGAAAGAATAACTCAGAGAACTGCTGCGTACTTGGAAGTCACCCCAAAATAAAGACTGATTAAAATCCATCTGAGGTCTTCATAGTATCCCTATGATGTGGTTGTGAACACAACTGGCAGTGTCTGAGCTGCCAGGGAGGGCCTTCCTTTTCTGACCAAAACTTGCACTTATTTAATGTTTTCCCACATTCTCTCCCAGCCAAAGGGAAGTTGTAGATGCCCTCATCAGTTTACATTTCCATCTCTGAAGGCATTTCTGCTGCTGGGGCCTCTAGGACGACTTCTCCTCAGGTACAGATCCAGCAGGGTCCCCTCTCAAGTCTGCCTCTCTCGTTATGTCCAGCTAACCCAAGGCTGGCTTTGGGCACAAACAATCCAAGCAGCTTCTTGGAGGCCTCTGAACTGAGTTCATCCAAGTTTCTCATCACACTCAGTTATTATCCTAATTCCCTCCAAATGCACGCTCACCTCCAAGAGGTCTGCAGGTGAGCCCAGCTCTCCTTTTCTCCTCTGGTCTTCTTCCCACTAATTTATTGAAAATTTTATTGGGACACAGCACTTGCCTGAGAGACAAGCAAGACCCTGCTTGGAGCCCAGTGTCTCTGTTGGCCATCAAACTATGCTGTCACTGGATTCCAGCGGAATCTGAATATTCTTTTGGGTTAAAGTACTTGCAAAGTGATTAAACTTCGCTAACACAAAGAGATGCAGCAGATTAATCTTGCCTGGGTCATGGGCTTAAAGCATGCAGACAGGTAATTATTCCAGAAGTAGTGCTGTTATTTGTTTCTGTGTGAAGCAATGGTTCATTCACACAGGAGTATTTCCATGCTAACATCTCTTCTGCAGCGTTCCTGCAAGCAACTGTGCACGAGCCTGGTCTTGCAGGTGAATTTACTTTCTAAAAGATAATGAGGTGCCCCACTTCTAAACCTTGCTTGGGGCTTGAACTGTCTTTCCTGCATTTATCTGCATTGTTTTCTTGGAAACAGTCTTCTTGATCTAATTTAAAACCAGTTATACAAGGACAGTGATGGTATTAGTTAACTTATCATGTCCTACTCCACCTGTAGTGAAGGCTCAAAATTACAGGTAGTATTACAAAATTAGATAGTTGAAGAGGATTGTTTACCACCTATCTGATATCTGACTGGGTTTAACCTTAAAAAATTATCGGTCACTATCTTCTACACAGTATCAGACTCCTTTCCTGCTTGAACTATCAAAGACAAACACACTGATGTCTAATTGGACTTGACTGAGATGTTAGAGGCCAGAACCAGGATAAGAGAGACACTATACCTGGGAATATTCCTTGGGTTCTTTGCAAAAGACATGAGCCCTAAGTGCAGAGTGCAAAGAGATGGGGAAATAGCATTTTAAATCAGCAAAGATGCTGTTCTGCGGCAGGAAACAAAACCAGCTCAGTAGCTCAACAGCAGTGCAGACCTAGAGCAGCACCCAGCAGGAGGGAACTGCCCCAAGCCCTGCTGCATCCTGACCCTCGAGGGCCACGGCTCTGAACTCAGCAGTGAGAGGCTGTCAGAGGGACTCTGGGCTCGCTGAACTCTCCTCACCTGGAACACCTCGGTCTGGCTGGGCTGCGGGTGCGAGTGCTGGTCGCTGCTCTGCTGGTTGTGGTGTTGGCTCTGCCACTGCGACCAGACTTCAGAAGGTCTCCCCTGGAACTGGCCGCTGCTCTGGCCACCTTCGGCTGGATGGGGGGAGAAAGGGCACAAGTCAGACAGCAGCTCCTCCAAAACACCTGCCTCCTTTGAGGCATCATCCATCAGTGCCTAGGTTTGCAAATAAGTCCTAGAGAAAAGATCCCAAGGGACACCAGCCCTGTGGGGTGGAAGCGAAAGGGAGTTTCAGCCCTGACTGCAGGGCAGGGGCCAACCCAGGAGCAAAGCTCAGGGCCATGGCTGCACAACCTGGCAGGTGAACTGCCCACAGCAGAATGCACAGTGACACCACAAGCCAGGCATGGGAAGACAATTTTCAAGCATCCCCCCAACATTTTTTAATCGCTATAAGGAGTATTTGCCATTTCACTTAAAAACCAAACTGCACCATCTGAATGCTCTCTCTCTTCAATTCTCTGAATTGTTGCACAGCAGTGGGTGCACAGTTTCCTACCCATCTAAGAAGCATGTAAGCAGATGTAAGATTTCTCAAGCAGATGTAGAAACAGTGAGATCAACACACAACAGCCTCACAGTATTAAATGCAAGCATTACTGCATTGAATGCAGTGTTGTTTGTTGGACTATCCAACATTAAAGATGCAAAATGATTTATTTAACACACCGTTTACAGCAAATTATCATCCTGTTCCTACGGTGATAGTTTCTTAAAAGTCTGAGGCCATTTACATTTCACAGAGTAACACAAACAGCAAGGCTTTATAGTAAATACACTTAAAATGATGATTTCAGGGAGATTTAATTTCTTCTGGATAGTCTACCAGAAAAAACACATGTTGGTTACCTGTTACACATACATTTTTCACGAGTACAGTCACAGAGCACACTTAAGCTGAACTCATTTTACCCTGTATTTCTAGAGACTGGCACTGTAGTGTAATATTTCTGGATAATTTTCCTTCCGTTATTTACAGTATGTCCTTCTAAGAATTAGCACTTTAGAAAGCTTGCCACTAGGCTTATGTTTTTCCTCCAAACATTTTTCTTCTTTTTCTTAAAAAAAATGTTTTTCTATATAACTACTCCAAGTATTTTTGCCTGTTTCCCTCTCACTGTAGAGAATCAAGCTGTGTATATCTGCTTCTTCCTGATCATCATTGTCCTCTGCCAAGGGTGCCAAGTTTCCTGTGCCAAACTTCCACACATGTGCTATGACAAGTCTTTGATAACCAGACTCAGTCATGTCAAATCAGCCCCTACTCACAGTCATGGCATCAGAAAATATAGAAACACCTGCTCAGTCCAGTCCTTTTGGCTACCAGCTAAGCCATGCAACACAGATAAAGGGAACATTTTACAGGAAAGTAAACAGGCTGCAGTGATGTATTTCTATCACATCAGAAGTAGATGATTACAGCTCTTCCCTTACTGACATTACCACAACCAGTAATTCAGCTGACTCAGAAACCCTGCAGCCATTTTAAGGGCCAAAATAAAATTCATCCAAGTTACCCTTTAAAAGAAAGACTGCAAGTTTGGTGGTTGTTTTTTTTTCCCTCAGAACAATACACTGAAATTAACTCAGTGAAGCAAATGATGCTTCTTTTCAGCAGAGCAGTTACAGCCAGCCGGCGGTCGAAGCCATTCGTCTCCGTGAAGGCTGTTATTAATAGCATCCAAGCTGATGTAGGTCAGGAGATGTTTCTCATTAGGTGAAAGGGTTCTTGCCAAGTAGCTTAGGCCTGAAATACAAGCCTGTCTCATAAACAAATGTACAATGCCTGGTGGAAATGGAAATGGAGGCAGAAATAAGCTCTGTGGGAAGAGCTCCCTTTCAATGCACTTTTTCTAGGCACGGGTCTGCAACGGGGCTGCACCAGCTCTGTTCCCAAGGGACAAGGGAAAAATGGCACACATTAGCTCACTGCTACCTATGCTTTTTGGAATTGCACATTATTACCAGCCAGTGACATTTCTCACGGAATTCACGTGTGTTTATCATGGATGGATTCACTGTATTTTTTACTCTTGAATATTATTCTGCACTGGGTCATGGTCTGAAAGCCATTAAATTACCATGTAATAGGAAAAGAAAACCATTGCAAAACATGGCACCTACTCTGATTAAGTTAGTAGCAGTACAAAATAAATCCTGTTTCCAGCCAAACTCCAACACACCACCTCTGTGCAAGAGGACGCTGCCATGCAGTCAGAAAAGATGAAAAATGAACAGAACACAAATTTGTGCCACTTAAGTGTTCTCCTGAGAAGTGAAAAGAAACTGAACCTGCTGACCACAATCAGGGAGGATTTGTACTAGTAATGTAAGCAACTTCTGATTCTTTTATGACAGCATTTACTGGGGAAAAATAAGAAAACTTCCCTCATGCCATAAAATGCCACAATAATCTGAAGTGTGTTGGATGTAGAGCAGATGCAGCGTGGAAGAAACAGGTCAGCTTTGTTCCCTGTACTCAGTAGATGAAAGCAAAACGCTCTCATCATCTGGGCTTCCCAACTGACCCATCAAAAGAACAGGTTGGAGGATTTTTAATGAAGTTAATACTGGAGAGTTTCATTTTTATGTGCATTTCTGTGTTAGATCATTTAAAACTTACCAAACCCTGCACTTCGGTTTGCCAAGCTGGAGTAGGCATTCCCACTTGGAGAAGAGGTGGCTGGGCTGGAAAGGGGGCTGTATGACGATGGATCAGCTGGGTAGGTGTGACTTGTTCCAATCCCAAAGGGAGATGACTGAGCCTTGCCAGACTGAGATGGAATTTGCTGAGGAACGAAGGGTAAAAAAAAGGACAAGTTTTATTGTTGAGGAACAGCACAGCAGAATCACTTTTTAACAACATAAAGCAAAGACTAAGTAAACTCTGTAGATGTGAACAGGCACGTTTTTCCTGTCTCAGCCATATTTCATTTCTGTCAAAGCCAGCTTACTGCTGCAGAAGGAACACAACAGACTGTAAACCAACACTTACAGCTCTCCTGCTGATTAACTCACATGTACTCTGTGTCAGAGCTATTTGGAAAACCAGGATATCCTTCACTTCTATTACAAAGATGAATCTCAAACTGAACATGTATAAAGAATTCACCTTTATTTTCCAGGTGTATTGATTTTGCAGTGCCACAGTAAAATCACAGTTATCTGAACATCTTGTAGAATACACCCAGTTCTCAGATGACCAGAGTCTCCAGTGCTTGGTAGTAAATGGCCAAAGAAGTTTCAAAGCTAATGAGCTCCCTTCTCTCCCTGCCTATGAAATACAGGCAGCAGTAATTTTGCCTTGTAAAAGGCTTGGGAGGGTGAATCACCAGCCTTGGGAGATGGGAAGAAACAGTCTAACACTACTTTCACTGGGCAGCTGAGGTAATGCAAGGGTACTACAAACCAGCTTGATGTCATTTCACCTACACAGTGGCTTCATCATAGGATCCCCAAGAATGTTACACAAATTATTAAATACTGGAGGCTGCTTTGAGACACAAACAACATGTACAGAGACTAAAGGGGTGAAGTGTCTCATCCAAAGTCACGTGCTACAACAATGTTTAGTGCTACAGACAGAATCTGCTTATAAACTATTTCCCACAATATGAACAAGTGCAGCAGTCCCACAAAAAACTCACTGGCTAAGCAATTTCACAAACAGAAATTAAAGGTGACTACATCTCTGGATGCCTCTAATGATGTGCACTGTTACTGGCAACCAATGCACAAAAGTGAAGCTATTCCTGCCTGGAAGACAGGGACAGGGAACAGAATGAAGCCCCACAATCCAAGGGGAAAAAGTCAGTGACCTGCTACAGCACTCAGACACACACAAGTGTGTCTCGTGTATGGGGCTGGATGGGATCCACTCAAGGGGACTGAGGGAGTTGGCAGAAGTGCTCACTGGGCCACTTTCCATCATTTATCAGCAGGAAAAATATCTTCACCAAAAGGGTTGTCAGGGACAGGAAGACGCTGCCCAAGGAAGAGGTTGAGTCACAATCCCTGGAGGTGTTTAAAAGATGTGTAGATGTGGCACTTGGGGACATGGTTTAGAGGTGGAATTGGCAGAGCTGGGTTAATGGTTGGTCTTGATGATCATAGAAGTCTTTTCCAAACTTAATGATTCTATGATTTTTGGAAAAATGCAGGGAAGCTGAGGGACTAAAACAGATCCCAACAGGCACATAACATGAGGAAGATGCTATTAAGTCTTCAGTTCAGTTCCAAGCCAAGAAATTGCACATTTCTAAAGGTTTCCACAATGGCAGCGAGAGCATGTCATGTCACTTCTGCAAAGCTTAACTCTATTTTACTTTATTTAAGATGGATAAATGAATTCCAATTTCCTTATAATCACACACAAATTCCACTGACTTGAACAGAATTTGTGCAGTAGGAGGGATGAGTAATTTCTTTTAGCCATTTTCAGCACCCTCCATATCATTTAAAAAAACAAGTTAATGTTATGACAGGATTTCCTTAACCAGGTGTGACAGATAATCATGGCACACTGAGGGCTGGGAAGAATCAGAGATTGATGTGGAAACAATTCAGTTGCTGAAAAGTTACTTAGTGCCCACCCCAACATGCCATTCCAGCCTACCAAACAATGGGAAGTCAAGAGTGATTAAGAGCAGCATTATTAAGATCAAACTTGACCATTTCATATTATCTGTCTTCTAACAGAGTTTCAAACAGGTTTTTTTTTAATTGTTACACAGAACAGGAAGTGATTTCTGGGCTAACATTGACAAGCACAAGGCATCTGATGGAGGTATGTGCTGTTTCCTCCAGCACACGACACAGTGTGAGCTACACTGGGCAGTGCTAATGGAAGGGCAACAGGCTGAGCAGCCTCTGCCCTGAATTCACGCCTGGATTTGTATGTGCTCCTTCTGTCGACCCTGATAACTGTGGGTAACATTGCTGGGTGCAAGGTCCTGGTCCCAGAAAGATTTAATTCACAGGCTTAATACTAAACCAGAAGATCTGTCCTCTTTTACTTCATCCAGTGCACATACAGAACAAATGCAGGACAAAGACCTTCCTGGGCTTTAGGTCAGCACAACACCCAGTGCAGTTACACCCAGGGCAGCTGTCTCAGATTATAACAACCTGCCAAGGAACAGAAGCGAGGTACTGATTCCTCTCCAACCACAAACTAATAACATTCACGTTATAAATGAGCTTTACTAATTCTTTTGTAAAAAGCAGAGAGATTGCAAATCTTTAATGACCGTGAAAATAAAGCACTTTAAATCAATACCTGTCCCGGGAATGGTGGCCGGTTTCCTGTCCAGGCCACCTGACTCTGGTTCAGCTGGCGAGATATCTGTGTCAGGTTCTGGCCTGTTGATGAGGAAGACTGGATGTCGTTCACACCAGGCACATGTACCACAGACGAACTAAGGGAACAGAAACCTCATTTGTAGGGTATATTCTCAATGCACAACCTGTATTCCAGATATGAAAATGCTGACAGTAACGATAAAATGAATTATTCAATCTGTCTTGATAAAAAATTACTTGAAACCATCACAAAACTATGAAACACACTGGTATTCTAAAATGTCAGTTCAAATAGACACAGTGGGCAAAATTATTTTTAATTAGACTTCATTAATCTCTTTGAAAGGGTTTCTAAGAATAAAATTGTTCTCACACACAGTGCATAAACACTTAGCCCCATACTAGTTTACCATTTAACACATTAAAAAATCTCCTTGCAGAGAGTATTCAAGCAGGTACTTCATTGTAAATTTGTGCTTGAAGTCAACAGTATTTAAGCATTTGCTTAAATGCCACTCTAAATGAAGATAGGCACAAAAGACAACACTTATAAGTACTTCTTCATTTGTTTCCTGCCTGGGAAATGAAGAAATATGGGTTATATATTAAAAGTTAGGCTTTTAACTCCTTTTTTTTGCTAATTGATGCTAAAGAAGAGCATGCAGTTACATACCCAGGTGAAAGAATAATCAAGACAGGAAGTTAAACTAATGTAATAACTTTGGAATAATAAAGTATTTCCAAAGGAACTTGTTTATACATTAGCTGTTCCCTAATTACTGAATTTCACTACAGAGAAATACCCAGAAATTCCTAATTATAAATAAAATTCTATGAAGGACTGTTACACTTCCTAATTTTACTTTCATGGAAGTCTTGAGCAACTGAATCTACACAACTACACATTGTGAATGGGCTTTTATATACAAAAACATTTAATACTTTACATGTCCTATATAAATGAATATAAATGAAGACACACCATACAAAACCACTTTTGTGCATCAACTGAAACAGTTTGTTCTTTTCTCCAATCCCTTCCCTATTGTTTATTTTCACAATCTTACAGAGAAAGAACGGAGCAGATTGGGAAAAGAAGTAAACAGGACTGAGCAGAGAGAAAGCTGGAATCAGAATCCTTGGAAAAGGCTGACAGAATCCCTCCCAGAGTGTAACCAAAACGTGTCAGGCATTTGAATATGGCCGTTGTTATTCTGGCTTTCTTAAGCTGCCTAAAAGCAAAGTGTGTGTTTAGAAATTCTTTATAGAGTTTTTCTATTTTTTTTTTTAATTTTTATTTTTTACTATCACAGAGATTCCAAAGAGGGAAACGTAGATCAGAAAGTCCATCTAAACCTAGCTGAAGCACAGAGCAGCTGCTGGGGAGGGCTGGCCCTACTGCCTTCTCAGCTGGACTGGCAAGTCCCATCATCTAAAGAGCTTGGATTGTATCTGGAATATGTACTTTGAAAACAGGATTCTGCAAAATAGTGCCCAGAGGCTGCCCAGGCTCAGTAACTGAATGGGCCAGGCTGGAGATTATTCAAGGAGGACAGTTCATTGAGGGTGGAAATGCTGGCAGAAGTGCAAGCCACTGCTTGATGTAAGATGTAACAGAACAGTAGTAGGAAAAAAGCAATAGTTAAACATCAGGAATTAACAAAAGAAACAAACAAAACGCATGCCAAACCCCAAGATGGCAAGTCTTATCCGGTAATATACAATATCCAACTAAAAGACATTTTAATTTACTGTCATATCCCCCCAAGTTATTCTTGATTTTAATTTGGAAAACACACGCACGGGAATTTTATTTCTCCCAACTGAGATTATTAGCAATTACAACTTTAAGAATACATTGGTTTAAATAAAATCAGCATTTGCAAATGTTTTCCAGTTCCTGGAACTGACAGGCTCTGAATGGCTGTTCCTTCACTTCCACAACCTTGGTTTGTCTGAATAGGAGAATGAAACTCCAGTATGACAATCCCAGAGCGATACCAAAAGGCACTAAGGTAAATACCATCACTGTTATCACACTCTCAGAAAGTGACTGGAAATGACAGACACACAGAATAACTCAAAAATGCCTCGGAAAATGCCAGACTGCCATCTTATGTGTATTTGGGAGCTGCCTTAGAAAACTATTCATGCCTGTGTCCCAGTCCTGACCTGGGACTGTGGATGCAGCATCCCTCTGTTCCCTTTGGAAAGGTATCCACATTGATGCCCTTCAAGGCAGGCTGCAGGAGTACTGACAGCTGTGAGTGCAAAACAAATCTTTGCACCTCCCCACCTTGGCTGAATATTCCTCAGATTTCTGAGCCTGCTCCACCACCTCTCAGATTTATTTCCCTTCAGCATTTGTTGTTGCTTCTTAGCTTTTTTCCAATTACATGATCACAGCAAAAGGTATCTACTTACAGCCAATAATTCTGAGATACCCAAATCACCTCAGCTTGTAAACCCAGTTTAAGTGCTGAGACACCACGTAGCAGGGAAGTGTAGACAAAGCTAAATTCATTCACATAAAGAACACCCTTAGGTTGGTATTTTTTCCACTAGATCGAAGGGGAGCAGTCCCCCACTCTCAGACAGAAACTGATACATTCAGGATCTGGACTAAGTACCTGAAAGTCTTTCCCGAGTGTCCTGGCTGAAATGGGCTTCCCTGTGAGTAAAGCTGCTGGTTTCCTGCTGTGGATGCCGAGGCCATCATTTTTTTATCTGCTACAAAAGAAAAGCAAATCACAGAAAAAAATTAATTCAGGGGATGAGAAAATGAAGGAAAAATTATTTAAAGACAATTGCAATGTGTATAGGCAGCAGGGAGTTTTCTTTCCTTCTTAAAGCTTTATGAAGAAGCCCCAGGGAACACATTAGGAATGACACAAAAGGGCTGTATGACAATTCAGTGTGAAACCAGAGGCACAGCTGGTTTGTGTCTCCTTCATACCCTCCTCACAGGCCATACCTCATTAATGCCATTGTTTGCCTGGAACACAGCACTGGGACGTGCCCTCTGGCCACACAGCCCCGACCCACTGGAAGCTGGAAGCTGCTCCTGACCACGCAGGCAGGAGCAGGAACGTGAGACAGAGCACAGCTCTGGCTGAGGTGGGGAGTGAGGGGTGCACAGGTCCCAGCTACAGACTGGAAGGGGAACAAAGGTTTTCTGGAAGAAAGATGCTCAGGGGGATGGAGGAATGTCACATGAAACATGGTCTGAAGAAGGTTTGATGCATGTGCACCTCTGGGGCTACCTGGGAGTGGCCTCAGGTGAGGGTACATTTCTGGCACCAGGAAAAGCCCTCCAGGGCCACTGCTGTTACCACAGGCTGCTTGCACTGAGGTAGCAGCTGAGAGCCCCCACCCTGCTGGGTTAAACAACCCAAGGAACGGTGCCAAAGAGCCCCTTTCCTGACCAGGTGACAATCTGCTTCCCCTGGGATAGCTGGAGAGGAGCAGCCACCTCCCAGGCAGCCTGGTGGCACATCTCAGGCTGACCACCTGAGAAACTGGGTGATCCTGCAGCCCCCACCTGCATCTCAGTCTCACAGGTGTCTGAGTGCCACAAGACTTGCACACCTGAGCCGCAGCAAGGCAAAACACTGGTCTCTCAAGGATTTTGCTGTCCCATATGTGGCTTGAGGGGGCCATGAAATAGGATGCAAGAATCCCAGTGGGATGTGAGACAAATCAGTGTAGTGAATAACACACAAAAGAAGATGCCATTAACTTTTATAGTCTACTCTTAATGTGGCAACTGGAGATCAATCTCTAATTGAATGAAACGAGGTTGGGTGAACAGCACCATTTGGTCCCTTAATTTAATTAGCTGGCACTGGATTATTCCAAAGCCCAGGGAAATCTCACTACTACTGCTTTTCTTAAAATAATTTCCAGGTCTGCTCCACCATCCTTTATTCACTTTCTTAGCCTTCCCTCCAAGCACAAAACACCCTGCAACTCGCTGATGGTTTTGCAACCATTTGTTGCTACACACCTGACAGGCCTAGGAATCAAGTCTGCCTCCTCATTTTCCCCTTCGATCCTTTCAGATTCCCACTCATTTCACAAGATGCTGTCCTGGACAAAAGGCCCAGTCAATTCACAAGTAACAGAAGTATTTTTTAGTTTAGTTTAGAGACCTTCTGAGTGTGACTCACCAAAGGCCTCCAACACACACCAGCTTTCCTTCCCAAGGAAAAAAGTCACCTCAAATTACCTCACAGGAGTCTTGGAGAGGGAGTGTGCATGCCACCGATGAAAGCTGCCATTGCTTTTCCTTTTGAATCTAGAAATTTGTAAAAATTCCTTGCCAGCTACATATTACCCAGCACAGTCATTGAGTTTGGACTGTAAACCTACACTCTCATATAAAAAAAACAGGGAGAAATGGGGACAAGATCTAGAGAATGTTGTGTATGTAGCAGGAAAAATTGAGAATGGCTCAAGATCTCTCTGAGAAGGGCAGATGATTTTTCCTTTTTATGTAGCAATGTCATTCTTGCATGAGATGTCCCATTTTCTAAGGTCACTCTTTGCAGGGACACCAAACTCTCAGGGTTGGAAGAGACTGAGCCAAAATCCTGTGGGTACTTTAGATATTTGAGAACAACTGACCAGCAAAATTGAGAGTGCCCTAAATGAACTGGAATTCCTCAAGTGGAGCAGAGTTGCCATGGCAGCTACCAGGGTCTGTGCCACAGGATGAGGCCAAGACAAAGGGGACTAATCACAGCAGCTAATTCTCCTTCCTGAGTTACCCTGAATGCTCTTTAGCCTCTGAATCTGGCCCACATCTCTCCCAGCTGTATTCCTACTCAGGACTTTACACACAATTCTCTGCTCTCACCTTTGGTACAGCACTGAAAACTCTTTTTTGTGTGTGTTTTACCTGTTCCTCTCTAAACTCCACCGCTGTACTGGTCAATGATGGCCCATCTCCCAGTAGAACCAGTGTTTCTGCTTCTAGAATGAATATCTCTAAAAACTGCACCATCCTGGGCTTCAAAGCCCTTGCATGAATCAGTAAAGCCAGGCTTCCTCTCCCAACTTTTGGTTTTCTAATGATGTGTGGCCACTACATGCAATAATAGCAGCAATCTCCCTGTGTCAACCCATGTTTTTACAGAACGTAGCAGAGAAAGAGATCGGGTATCAACATAATGCAAATGTCTTGCAGGCAGCACGCAGGCTTGTCAATATTGGTTTTGGACAGGGTATCTCATCTCTAACTGTGAACCATCTTTTATCATTCAGAGGAGACCTTGATCACAGCTTCCATGAGAAATTCAGACAGGGAGAATGTCCCAAAAAAAGCACAGCCCGTAAATTGATAAGAATGAAAAGAGAAATGGCATTTCCAAGAATATAACCTCCCAGATACTTCACAGCTTGCTACACCCTTAACCCTAACCCCTCCTCACAAACAGTTGAGAGCTGCCTGAAAAAGAGCCAACAAGGCAGCCACAAAGCAGTATGTTCTTGCTTGGAAAAACATATTCTGGTGTTTAGGGTTGGAGTCTTGCTACCTTCTAATGGACCCCTTTTATGGCCTCAGCTGTTGACTTCACTGTTAGAGTAGACAGACAAGGATGAACAGGAATAACAGAGAAGTCCTAACAACAGGAGGACAGAGTATCAAGTCTATCCTGCAGTTACAATGCCTTCTCCATTTGAAAAGGCCAAGGCAGACATAAGAAACCAACACAGTGAGGTCATCTCCCAGCACCCCTGGAGTCAAACCCTGTGGGTCGTTTCCTCTGTGCACTGCGTGACACTTGCACAGTGATTTATTTAAAACAAATGTAAAAATTTCTCTTTTTCAGTGAGGACAGTTAAGAACAATAAACAACCAATGAGTTCTTCCACAAGTAGTGGAATTAATGAGCCTGGTTTCCTACAGATATATTTCAGATGACCCCTTCAGCTGCCAGTCTTCTCGATGACTTCTGTCTGTCAGGGCAACAGGCAGCACAGGCTGGGCTAGTTTGAGTCAGGTACATCTCTCCCACTGGCAGGTTGGCTGTTACCTCTTAGAACAGGGCTGGGAAATCCTTTGGTGAGAGCACTCAGTAAGGACTCTGTCCTCACAGTAATTTTCAAGAAATATAGAAAAACCTACTGTTCCCGAGACTCCTATCACTCTTAGAAGAACTTGCCAACAAGTTTAAAAGTTGTGGAAAAGAGAGCAAGGACTCTTCAACAGGTAACATGACTGGAGATGCCTCAACTGACCAGAGAACAAGTATATTATTACACTTCAAGGTATATGCTTCTGAAAGCATCACTGCAAAAGCTGGTGATTTGACAAAAAAACTGCAGGTCTATCTTAAGACTATATGGCAACTTTCTTAATCCATCCCTATTTAGAGAGGTGAACTCACACTGGCTGCCAAAGAAAGAAAATACAGACTTAGAAATGGCAAGATCTGCTCAGTATGTTTAATATCTATGAACAGTGTTCAAGGTGTTCCTATGAAGTGAAAAGGGAAGCAAAACCAGGTAGCTCTGGTGATAAAAGCTGTCCTTCCCTCCCTGAATTTATTCCTATCATTTTTAGGGGAAACACCAACTAAATGCAAACGCCACGAAATGTCCCCCAAGACTGCTGCTGCTTACAAATTTCTCTGCCACAATGTAGTTTCTTTTCATTCTTTTGAAGCTGTGCTCCACATCATGTAACCAAGCTTAACATAGTATTAAAAATTAAACACCAGAGACATTCACTTACAAGTAGTTATTCCAGCAAACATCTCGGCAAATCTAGGATCTCTCTCTTGGGAGAAGATAGCATCAGGCTTTTCCACAGACTTTCCACCCTCATGAACATTAGGTGGTATACTTGGAACAGGCACCTGTTGAGATACACAGAGGAAGGTAATTCCCTCCACTGTATTTGACAAAAACAATTCAGGGACAGTCACAACGTACTTTTAGTTTTGCTGAAATCTGCCATTGCTTTACATTTTAAATGATCAGAGGCACAAAAACCTGAGAATTTCACCTGAGATAAGTCATAGGATGACAGCCCATCTCTTTGATGTACTTCAAGTTCTGCTTGCTGTTGCTGAAGTTGTCTGCAAGGGAGACAAAATGACTTTGTTACAAAACCCAGCTAAGATACAAAAAGGAACAGTCACGGTCTCCTGTTTTACACTCCCAGTGAAATGTCTCTCAGGTGATTTAGTAAATCCTTTCCTGTGAGATTCATCTGTTTTTACAGCTTTCTCGTTCAGAAAGCCTCCACCACAGGAATGCAACAGAGCATAGGAAGAATTTTGCTGTGATAGCACAGAAGTGTAGGTGGGTAAGTAATGGAGGATGGAACACAACCTCCTTATAAAGACTTTTAGAATTCGCTATTCTTAATTCATCATCTTTCTCATGTTAATGATGAATACACCAGACCCCTTCTCTGATCCTCCCGAGTCCAACAGAACGCTTGCTGGCATTGCAGGTCTCAAGGAAGATGCTTCTCTAATGACAAAACACCTCAGAGCTGCAAAGTTATCCAAATGTTTTGTGCCTTCCACTAACAGTTGCTTTCTGTTGCTTGGTCCCAATGAACAAGATTACCTCTGGCACTGGTAGCACACTTATCTCTGCTGGGCTCTTTGCTCAGTTGGCAAAGAAGATAAACCCCCCAAATTATGCTAAAGCTCAGATTAGGATAAGATTGGAGTTGAATTGACAAAATGCTTGGATTTGATACTTGCAAATGATACTTGACAGTGCTCACAGTTTCTGTTTCTGGCCTCTTTCTGAAGGAAAAAATCACCCAACAGACTGGAATTACACACTAGGTGGGTCTTCCCCAAGGAGACACAATAATGGGACAGGTGGGAATAGATGAGATTTTACAAAACAGCAAGATCATGGATTTGAAACTCCAGACAATTGGGATACATATTTAGCTACATGCTTAAATTTTAGATGTTCATCCAAATCTTCCTTTAAATTTTGAACTAGATAGATTCAAATGTCAAGGGGCTGAGAGAAAAACTGGCAGACAAAGGCAAATGACAAATTAGGCACAAACTGATGGGAATGTGTGAAATCACTCAAACAAGCTACTGAACTAAGTAACAGATTTTTCCATCCCTTGATGCTTTTCCAGAAGACGCTTTGCTCAGCTCGAGGTTCCATGGCAAACTGGACAAAAATCTGTGACCTGCAACAAACAGCAGATCGGAGGTGATGGCAAAAAGCCTTCTGCAAGCCTTGGGGTGTGAGAACACATAAAACAAGGAATCATTTTTGTCCTAGGAGCGACATGCAAAAAAAAGCAGTCTTCCAGGTCATTAGGGAGCCATGGATTTTCCATATTATTTTAGCCAACAGAAAATTCCTAAAAATTACCTCTGGAATGCAAAGACATTCTTTGTTCACAAGCATAAAACGCATACTTTTCCAACAGAACTATGGGAGGTAATTTAATCATGGGGAATCTATGGGGAAGTTTCTAAATACCACCCTGTGGACAATAAACACCCATTAAATCCTGTTGTTAACGTGAAAGCTAATTACACTGTTTCATTTGTTTTTATTACCACCAACTTGGTTCGTGTGTCAATAAACAGCACATTAGGTCTCCTCTGTTCCTTATAAAGCATGTTTTCTTGATTCAGCCCTATACGTACAAATGAGCCAAACAAAACAGCACACTTACTAGTCATTTGTTTTGTAGGCACTTCTCAAATCTAGTGCTCCTTTGCCCTTCTCTATCTTTCATCTCTAATACTCATTAAGCTGCAGTACAATATAAACATCACATCATGTTAACAGCACTGAACTTGGGAACAACCTCCCAAATCCATTTCCTATAAAAACCAAACAGTTGTGTGTATCTTTACTGAACTCTGTGCAAGCTATGCTGTACTTAATTAAGACTGAAATGCAAAGCCAGGTTAGCATCTTCTGCTGTTGTTGGCTTCTACAGCATAAATAGTTTAAATGATGCTTGAAACCTGAAGAATCTGTGCAGCAGTTCCTGGAGCAGCTGACCAGGGAGAGCTGAGCACTGCTGTGGTGGCCGCTTCAGACCCTGCCATCTCACCACCCTTTTGACTGAACAGCCAACACAGGCAGGTCTCTTCAGTCACCCAAGTGCTGGACAGTGAAAATGATACATAAACAAGGAATTAGCACCAGTTTGGGCAAAATGCAAAGTGTCTTCTCACTTTGAAACCAAATCCCAAACTGTCCCTGGTTTCAATTTCAGTTTCACAGGTTCCAGGAGTAAATGAAAGAAACTTCCTGGCTCTACAGGATACCCAGCACAGCAAGTGAGGTGGTCAACAGAGGGTTCTGTCTGTACTGCAGGAACTCCTGGCTCACCTACATGTTCAGTATGAAACTGGGAAAGCCCTTGGCTTGAACAAGGAATGGTTCAGTGAATCTAAAGGCCTTGATAGTTAATTCAAATTTACTTCAGTAAAAGTATGTGGAGGAAAAGCGAAGATGCTGTGAAAGCTCTTTTGTCATTGGAGAGGATTTCTGATGAGTTAATTTTTATGAACACTGAAGTCACCAGTTCCCTTTCCAGGCATCACAATAACTAAAAAACTTTAAAGTTAACAGTTTCTACGGTGGGAAAAAAACAATGCTACTGTATCCTTACCAAGCTCTTCTTATGTAACAGAGGCACCAGTGCTTCCTGTATCTGGCTGGGACAAAAGTGGAGTAGTAAAAGCCTTGGGGCTACTGTTGCAAAATCCTCTTTCAGAAATTCTCAGTATCTCCCTCTTCTAGCCTACAGCATCAACTTACCCCAGTGAAAGGGTCTGTCCAACACCAGGACCAGGGAGCCCGCAGATGGCACAAGATCATGAGAAAGTAAGTCTCTACCACCACTACCACAGGCTGGATTTTTATCAGAATAGCTGAGCTCTATAGTTTGGCCCAGAGAATCCGAAACAGAAAGCATCTCTCCCACAAAATGCAGGCTGTTTCATCCAGCAGGCTGCCTCCAGCAGGGACCTGTGCCAGCTCACTCCGAGACAGAAGGTCTTGAGACTCAGGACTCAAGGATTCGTAAATTCACTCACAGGATTCATAAATTCACACAGTGTGTGATTTTGAGGTTTACAAAAATGAAACATCAGAATTTATATGAAGGTCAGAAAAATATGTCTCTTCTTTATTTTGAGAGAGATATATACATATAAATATATAAAATATATTACATAATCGCTCACCATGACATTATTTCATTCAAACACTGCTCTATCTGTATATTAAATAAACGCTGATCATAATTATTATTTCTCTTTGGAAATCAAACAGTCCCAACTACACAGGAAGACGTGGTCAAATGGGGGACTTCTCTTTTCAGCCGAACACAGCACAAATGCAAAACGTTAAATGCTCCAATTCTCCAGGAAGTTTCTCTTGGATGCCTACACCCAAGTGAAACTGAGAGAAGTTTTCTTTTCTTTTTTTGCAAGGAACTAAGTGAACATTTGAACCTAATGTTTCCTTATCCTTCTGTACCAAAACCAAGTTTGGAAGGTTGAGTATTTGAAGCTTCAAAGGAGTATCTTTATTAAAAACAAGGAGAAAAAAAGAAGAAACAAAACAACCAAACCAAGCCAACAAATAAAAGTAAAAATCAATTAATCCCTCCACAACTGGAACCACCACTGCCCTCTACAGTCTTTTGCAAAAATGCTGTTCACTGACCAACTGATTTAAACCTAGATCTTTCAGCTATATTGTCTCTACAATTTCATGCTGAATTTATAACTGCTTCAAACCTGTATTTTATGGAGCTGCCTAGGTTATCACAGTGATAGGCAAATCAAAATGTATCTCTGTGTAGAACTGCCTTAAGTTGGGCAGAGGCAGGCAGCCCTTCTTGGTCTGCATGGGAAGCACCTTGCTGGACCCAGAGCATCTGATACTTCCAGTGACATGTAGGGATGGCCACGCACATGGGGTCAAACCACAAGTCCCAGTAGGAGCTTAGTGAGAAGGCGGAAATCACCAGTGCCCGTGACGTACAACTCCCCAAGGCAGCTAGGAAATCATAAGTCAAAACATGACCCCAAATGTGAAAATAAAAGAAAATAAAACCAGATACAGGCAGGAACATCAGTATTTTACAGTAAGTTCTCTTTGGAAATCTGTCTGAGAACTGGGAGAGAACGGGGGGGAAAAACAAAAGCAGTTTGAATAATGCATTCTTTCTACTGTTCAAAAGCAGACATATAATGGGATGTATCTTGCCCATTTCAGAACATTTTCAACATGACAGGAAAGAGGGAACATCCTCTGTCTAAGTAGCAGCAGGCAACTTCCATATTAGGTCAGCATTTCTGGGTTGTTATTCAAACCTAGCAAGAGAGATGGAACCAGAGCCAGGAGCTGGCACTGTGCTATTCCTCACAGTGAGTGCTGTGGTGCCAAGCTGAACAGTGCAGTGCAGGCTCAGAAAAAAGCATTCCCAGAGTCAACACAGCATAAGTCTCCAGCCCCACTTTTTCATCTGTGGCCTCTTGGGAACAAAGCACAATTAAGCCAGCCCGGGACAAATCTCAGAAGTCGTTTTTTTACTTTGCAGGCCTGTTTTTGCACATACAAATTACTTGGAAAAGTATTACGGGACAGCAGAAAAGTAGAAATATCTCTTTTGATGCACACTGCAGACAGGGAGATATTTAGCTGTCTTTTCAAGACACATCTTCCTGTTTTCAATGAACTTAACTATGCAGTTGTTTAAGCCCAACTTTTCGGGTATGCAGAGGAAAAAAAATGAGCAAAACAATTGTGATGCTGGGTTTTATGTAAGTGAATGCACAGCCCTTTCAGTCCAGGTATGAGCCATGTCCAAAGGAGCAGGACAAGGAACACCCAGAGGCATTCACTAGCTTTCCAAGCTCAAATGCCAAAGCCCCAGGGGTTTGGTTTTGCTGTGAAGCAATCAGCAGACACCTCCACTAGCAGACTGCTTGTTCAGCACTTCAGATATACAGTTTAACAGGCTGAGATCTTAAAATCAGTAATTTCCTCACAGCTAAAAACTTGGCAAAAAAATCTCTGGTCAGACCAGAAGCAGATTGAGTTTTAGGAATACATTAAATTCATACTGGAAAGAAGAAACATTTATTAAAAAAATTCCCACACTACAAAGCAACCGAGACCAGATTAACTTCTGCAGTTACTGGCTGAGAACTCAGGAGGCTCTAAAAGCATCTCTGCTCAGTCCACAGTGATGAACCTCCATCATACTCCGAGGGTGACTTCCTCCTAAGAAGCCAAATGACAGATTTTCGAAAATAGTAATGCAAAGACAGGATGATTTCATTTCCATTTTAAGATACGGATTGGATTGTTCCCATGTTTGGGGATATTCCACAGACCTAAACTGAATACCAGGAACCCTCCTCACTCAAGTCTACTAGGAAATAATTTTCCCAGCTTCATTATGTCATAAGAGTAGACACAGCTCAAGCAGAAGATGCCAGGACTACAGAATGATATGATCACAATGAACATGGACACAGAATTTTCTTTTGGCTTAGGAATCAGGCTAACCTTCCTCCAGTATCAGGACAGCTGGCCTACTGCTGGAAGCTCTGTGCTAGTTTAAGGCAGCCTGGACCGAGATCAATGGGTTTGTCTAATGACATAACAGATAAGTGACGTTTTCCCCCCAGTGCAACCAGGCCCTGGAAGCATCTCAGGATAATGACACAGAGAAACAGCTACACTGTGAGATCTCATGATGCAGAAAAACCCTGTTACGGACTTACTGTTATACAGAAACAAAGGTAGCTAGAAACAGGCTACCAAAAATTCAAAATCTGCTTTACAGCAAAAAGTAACGCTAACAATTCTTTCAAAACCATGTACACGAGCACCTGGAAAGGCACATACTTTACGTTAGTGTTGGTGCAGATGATGTATTCAATCTCATCAGAATAAGGATTCTGAAACGTGAAGCTGCTGGTTCTGATCAGCATCCACTCCCGGTTTTTGGTACGAAAACGATACATCACAGACAGGACTTGACCTTTCAGTTTCACCACCTGCAAAGCCATTTGGAAAGGTTAATAAAAGGAGATCACTACCTGCTGTGCAAATGAATAGTAAACAGCAGCAACTGGTATGTTTTAAACTTGAATTACAGAAAGCCAAGGACAGATCAGAGAAATTTGCAGGTGCAGAGAATAAGCAAAACCCTATTTGTGTTTGCAGCTTTTTCCTTCAGAATGAAATCCTCACACTTTGTCATATAAAATGCCATTTTCTAGACTGCTTAGAAAAAGAATACAGATTCAGGACAATCATTCAGGTCGTGCTGCTATCCCAACAGGGAAACTTTAAGAATGTTTAATGTGAAGCACTTATCGAGAGAGTGACAGAAACCAAACTGAGGATCTTTTAAATGATTACAGGTAAACCATAAACCAATTACTGCAGCTAATACAAAAGACCACAAGAAAAGCCATTTTGACCATTGACTGTCTGCTTTTCTGCTTGGATACCTAGCTATGCAATTCATACATGTGATATACCAAATCACACATCAGCATCAAAATGCTTAAACACAATGGGGTATTTTTAGAAACTATAAGGCGTTGGTTCCTCCCCACCAAACACACTAGAAGACTCTCTAGGATGGCAAAGTGCTAACAACAAACACTTTCTTCGGGCTTTCAGAAGAAAAAAAGAGCAATCCAGTGTTTAAATGGAAAGACCACTGATAAGCAACTGTCCATTCTAACAGTATTAATGAAAACAAGAGAGCAAAATCTTTGTATGGACAGTCTATTTGTTTGTAACTAAGAATTCAGATGTCTGGCAACAAGCAATTCAAATCCTGGGTTTGGTAGCTGAAGTTTTGTTCAAGTCAACAGTTGGGCACCAAGTTAGAATTAAGAAGCTGCCAACTCCAGTACACTCAAAGCAATCCTCACACACTGGCCCTGTAACCGCATTTCATGTGTCATCCAACAATCTTGGTTTAAGCCAGAAGAAAATTTTCATGGTTTTAAGTCATTCAGCTGGCACTTTCCTGGACTATCTCTGTTTATATTTTATTGCTTTTCCACCAAGCTATCTCAGAAATGCCTCAAGGAAGGAAAGGGAAGGTCTACTGCAAATAAATATTACATCTTTCTGTGGATTCTTAATCCTTAACACCTGGAATTTACTTTTTATTAGCTATCTGCAGCCTGTATTTTCTAAAAGTAGAAATCCCACTATTTACCTTCTGTCTTTATTGACAAGAAACTGGATTAAGAAAAATGCTCCAACCCTGTTTTTTCAGAGGTTTGCACTTCAAATTAATCAACTGGATATAGGACTAAATGGGAAGAGTGCAAATAGAAGACACAAAAAGATTTAGCAAAGCCCGGGAAAGTTCAAAATCATACTGAAGTAAATGCTTGGTTGGTTTTACTGGGTTTTTTTTAATGCTTTTGTAGTTTGAGTTCACTGAGCGACATTCTTTTATCAGCAATTTTCTACCACCACACCCAGGGTAAAAGCCACAGAGCTGGTATAAAAGTGTGCAATCCCAATAGTAACCTACTGGGTATCCAATAGCTGTGTTCTGGACCCTTTGATACTATTTGTTGGTCTTGGCCTTGAGACTATCTTATTTTGGCCTGATTTTTCCCACCCTGATGAATGAATTTATCTTCCCAAGGAAGTAAAAGCTCTGAGATAGATACTGGCAATTGACCAAAAATTGCAAAACCCTGCCTTCCTCCTCTGTTATGCACCAACCTGGTTCTGATACTGTCAGCAAATTAGAAGTGTCAAGTTTATAGAGGGTTTTAGCAAAAAAAAAAAAAAAAAAGAAAGGAGTTTATTTGAAATCACAGTTACCTTTTAATTAAGATATTTCTAAGGCCAAAGAAACAATAATAAAACAAACTGCAGTGATCTATTGTCCTGAAGTCTCGATTAAGCAAACACTAATTCTGTAATAATACATAATGTACAGAGAGTGCTGGTGGGAAAATTCTGAACTGTCTTAAAACAGTGCATACAAACAAAATAGCACAAAAAATTTCAAGGCTAATGTTTAATCTTTACTTTCTTACATTCTTTCAAAATAAAAACCACCTGGTGCAAAGCCTAACTGCTTACTTCAGTCTTTTATTGCATGACTGGAGTAACAGCCCTAATCACACTGCTACTGTACTGAACAAAAATATACCCCAAAAGGAATCGCCCACTAAAGAAACAGCACAATATTTTCATAGATTGGACACAGATTGAGTGAACAGGAGCTTTCACTTCTAATTGCATTTTTTCCTGCTGTCTTTTTTTATGACCTTAAGCAAATCATGTAGGTCCATGATCCAGCAAATCACTTATGCACATGCCTAACAGTGACGGGGAAGTCCCCAGCAAATGAGTTCAGGGACACTCTGCCCACCCCCCAAGGCCTGATCTCCCTCCCAGTGAACAGTGAGGACCAAGTCATTAACTCAATGTTAGTTAGTCAGCCCTGCTGAGCCCCAGGCAATCACTGGATGGATTCAGTGGAGACGGATGTTTGGTGTGTTATTTTCCAGCAGCTCTCTGTCACTGTCTCTTGGATAGATTAGTGGAATCAATCATTTGGGCACCAGTGAAAAACAGCGTATGTGTTCTCACTGCTCCTGCGCTGCTGATGCGATCGGGCACCAGTTCAGGGAGCTGAACCAGCTGAAAGCTGGTTCCATGCAAAAGCAATCAGTCCCTCAGCCTACCCAGCAAGTCCATCTGTGCCAGCAGCAGGGCAGCAGGAAGGAAGGAGAGAAGAGGGAGAGCAGGACCTGACTCCTGGTGACAGGTACCCCTCAGGCGGATTCAGCCGAAGCATCATACCCCCAACCAAGGTGGGGCAGAGAAGATGTCTGGGTGTGGTGACTTATTTCAAGCATTGAGCTCTGACAGGCTTCTGCCTGTGATCCAACATCTTGAATTTAAAAAGCCTTCAGCTGCTATTTGAACTCAGTCTGTGCAAGGGACACTGAAGTGGATGCACAATGCTCACTCAGTGAGCCACTGGGCTGGTAGCCCCTGCTTGAAGGAGGGGATGGTGAGAATTAGCTCAGGAGTACTGATATCTTACACTATCTCCAAAGCTTCTGTAGAGACTATAACTTCAGTTTCACAATCTCTTCTAGGAACACTGAACAGAATTTAGCTGTTTTCCCCAGAGAGGCTCTTCAAGCTCTTCTTTCATGCCATGCCTGAACACATAGCTGGTTATGCGAATTATTTAAAGTCATTTCATATCCATGTTTCACAGCTGAAAATACATATCAGCATCCAAAATGAGATGGACCAACAAAACTTGGATGAGCTATAAGTCTGTTGTCAGAAAATCTGGAACCACTTAGATAACTGAGCCTCAGTAATCAGTTAAATCCTGTGCTGTGTGTTCTAGTGCTGCAGCAAAGGCACTGAAAAGCCCAGCAACAAGCAGAGCAGCTTGGGGAAAGCACTGCTCCTGCATGGCCCAGACCAATCTGAAACAGAAAAGCTCTACAATGGAATAGATGCCATTGATAAAGCTGATGTAATTGTGGCCCATGGTAAGAACTAATCCAAATTATTAACTTTTTCTATATGTTGTATTTTTTTTGTTACTTGCCTCCACACTTCAATTTCTAACAGAAAAAAGGGCAAAATTACCTGTTGATGTAAAGTGGTGTAAGCCCATTAAAGTACCTGAAGAAGCATGTCACCTATGCTAGCAGAGAACTAAGTTAAAAACAGTCCAGCATCACAGAGGGGTGTAACTACTTCCATATCAACAACCCATCTTGGAATGTAAACACTTTTGGTTACCACTTATCATAGAGGGATCTACACAGGCATCTCCAAAGCAGCCCACCCTGTGCAGCAAACAATTTTTTGCAAGAATAAAACAAAATATATAACTAGATGACTTATTTCTGAAAATACTATCAACACACACTGCATAATAAACTACCATTTAGTATGCAGCTTAAGCAATTTCTAAACTGACCAACAAATTGTTTTGTATCTTGACACTCCTCCTGCATAACAGAATACCTTGACATGCTAAAAATAAGAGCTACTTCTGTAATCAAAATAGTACCAAAAATAATGAATTGTGGAACAAAAGGAGCAGGACACAGCACCTGTTGGAAACTCTCTCGCAAATGGCTTTGATCTTCAGGATGGCAGAATTCTAGAATATCTTTCCCCAGAAGATCCTAGAACAAAACATAAACCTGTGTAAAAAACACCAAACCACAACACGAATCCATGAGCAGATGTGCAAGTAATCCAGGTCTACCACCCTTAATGTGACTAGTCAGTTAATCGGGGATGAATCACACAAACAAGGTTTGCAGGCATCATGTCCTACGTTATATTTGTACTGTTGCACAGATATATGTATGTACAAAAAATTTTGAAGTGCTTTTTTAATAACTGTGGAATGGTGCCTTGAAGATACTGACATTCTCTCCTACAGCTCATTTTATGGCACTAATTTTTGTAAAAATAGTTATTATAAGGCTATCTAAAATCAAAATAAATTGAAAAACAAATGAACAAGAAATTATTTTTGCCTCTAAATTGCAACTGTTGGGAGTTATCTGAGGGAGAGTTGTGGTAGTCAGGAGTTCATTTACTATTCTGCTCAGTTCTGTACTAGCCTCCTGTTCAGAGGAGCAGATGTAAGCCTAAAGGAAAATATATGCCATAAATGATGTTTGCTTACTGTTCAATAGATTGGCAGAAGCAAAGGTCTACAGGATTAAAACTCTCTCCAAGCACTGTTAACTTTCTATCACAGAAATGTCTTCACTGTAAAGCTGTGCAAGGTTTAGAGCATTTTGCTGTTAGAATTCCAATGAGATCTAAAGGTATAAAAAGATATCCCATATACCAAAGGGGAAAACAAAATTTTACAGAGGCATGGACAGCAAAGAAAAATGAAAAGCATTTAATGCACGATGTACGAATTATCAGCTACAAAGATTTCATGTTTGCAAATGGAATTTTCTTCATTAGCTCCAACCATTCTCCACCTTCCCAGTGGTCACAGACCTGGGGCTGGTAGCCAATGACGCTGATGCACCTTGGGTCGACAAAGGTGATGACTCCGTCAGAGTTGTGCCTAGACAAGAACTCCGTGGGGACTGACATCCCATTCATGTCCATGCACACTGGAGAGCTGGTTACCTAGGACCAAGGAAGTCCACACAACAGTCACCTCGAGTCAAATTTGGTTATGTAACTAAAGAACAGAATCTGTTGGCACACTCCTCACTACTGAAGGAAGTCGTACATAAAACAACAGCAGATAAATGACACAGAACATCCTTTAGTCTAGTTTGCAGACCAAATACCTCATCCCACGACACTCATCTATACTTAACAGCACAGCAGAAAAACAAATACATCAGAAATTCCCAAGAAGGAGGGATATAGTAAGGATATAAGTCCAGCTGGATTCATCTCACTCTGCAGCACATTAGGCATCTTGGTTCCTATCTCTGTCAACCAAGAATGACAGACGTTCAGAGGACAATGCAGTCGTCCTGTTTTAGGATAGGAAGGTCAGTCTCTAGAAGAAGCCAACACACTATCTGTAGACATATCCAACAGGATTGTGCAGACTAAGCACCCATATTTCAGGTGATGTGAACCTGACTCAAAACACCACAGAATCTGAACAAAGTCCTCCAGAGGCTGAGGCAGGGGATGTTAGGCCAGCAAGTGCCTACTCATAATGAAAAAACACAGTCCTCTAAATGTACCTCAAATCTCACCAGAGAGAACGATGCATTTCCAGCTCTCTGCATGAAATCTGTGCAATCAGGCCATTTCATATCCATTCTATCCTACTGGGGCTACAAATGAGACCATCAGTTTTATTACAACTTTCAGAGCTATCTCTGCTAACAAGGTCCCAATGCAAAATGAGCAAAATCTTTTTTTTTTGCTGTCTTGAAGCTGATTAGCCAGTTAACTGTACGCAAGATTTCAATTTGCTGTTAGAGAACAAAATTTAACAGAGTTTTTAACAGAGTTTTTAAGCACCTTGACTCCTCTGTGATTTAACCCACCCACAGAGCCTCCTCTTGCCCTCCCTCACATACCCTGATGGCTCTTCAGACAGAACAGATGCTTTGACACTCCATACATTATTAATGTGATTTTCTTGGAAATCATCTTCCTTTGGCAGCTGTAACATATGAATCCCCATAACTTCCTTCTCTCTGTTAGTGGAATATATTACTCTTGATTATGAAAGCATGATTAACCTAAAAACCATCCTGCAATACTTCTGTAGCTCTGCCATGGCAATGGAGACCCACTCTACAGAAGTGCTCACATTGGCAGGCTGTTCACCTCAGGTAAGATGGGTTTGGCACCCGTGCTGTAATGAAAGGTCATTCTACCTCTCCCCTGAAGGAGTGATACCATCCCAGCAGATGGCAATGAGTGCAGGAGATCATGCAAGAGGCTCAGACATGTTCCCCCATGGCAGAATTCCCAGACCAGGAAGATAAAAATTAGCCTCCCTGCCGCGGTGATGGAGATTCACCACGGCTGCTCTGAGCTCTTGTCAGCAATGAAAAAAGGAAGAAAATACACTACAACAATTGCAACTGTCTGGACAAAAAGGAAGTAAAATTTTATTCTCCCAGTTCCTTCGGCTGAGATCTCATTTGAATGCACAACACAACACACACAGAGAATAAAGCTGTGATTTCTGAAGTGCCTCTTGACTACCTTATCTTTGCCATTTTCAGAATACCTCCTGCAATCACAGTTTTTGAAGTAGCTGATTAGCCAGAGAGAGAGAGAATGAATGGAAAAATGGCAGGGAGCATATCACTGGCTTTGGGAGCCACTTCAACCCACCATCTGCAGCACCTGTAGAGCCACGTTTCTCACTGTCTACAATATCCCAGCCCTACACACCCTAAAGAATGGCAGATCTGTACACACTCATCTTCAGGAGTATCTTTGCTGTTCTTAGTGGACTCAGTACACACATGCACCAAAATTAGTTTCATTTTGCTCTGTTGAAAGTGGCTGACTGCACACAGACATCAAGGCACTTTATATATTGGAGGCATGTTAGAATTTATAGTCCAGTATCAAAACATTGCACAAATCTTTTACAACTAAACCAAAACAGCGGTCATGCTTTCAGAAATAGTTTGTATAAGGAAAGACTGCCATTACCTGAAGCCTTCCTATTGCCACAAGGCAATATTTACTACCTTGTCCAACATCAGCATCTTCTTCTGGTATAGTCATTCCTAGGGTAAATGATAATAAATACTGTTACAATTAGGAAATTAGGATAAACATAGATGCTGCTGACCTGGTTCTATATTGTTCTAGATGCTCTGAATCACAAAAAATACCTTTATTTTCTTCTCCAGGATTCAGTCATTATTTCTGGGTTCAGATCAGATGATCTCAGTTATGCTCAATCCTACATACCTCACATGCATACACAGGACCCACGGCAGCAATTCTGGCTGCTGAAGACAAAGCAGATACTAAAATTCCATTATACAGTGAGATGGACAGTAAGATTTCCATGAGTACGGCTCTGCAGCATGTTACTGGAACCATGGGGTCACTTAAACGGTCAGTGAATGCACACTATGTTCAGTTTCCTTTGTGAATAATATATTATAATGAGCCTTATAAACAAGGTACAGCCTAAATTAATCACTAATTTTATGCTCATATTTAACAGCTGGTATTACTTTTTTCTATAATGGACTAAATCTGGGTCGTTACGCTGAAAGACAAAAAATGCGGATGCTTTGCTAACAGTCCTTGCTTCAGTTGTGTAACAGGAGTAACTGTTATAAACACAGGAGTAATTTCAAAACATACATGTGTACTATTTTCCATCTCAGTGTTTCAGAAATAGGAACATCCCGATTAACACTGTTTACTTGCTTGTTGGCTAAGCCTTTAGTTAAGGTTATTTCCCAACTCCAGTTTTGAGATACCAATTTCCTATAAAGCACTTGAAAAAACAACTTCTAAGAGTGAACCACTGACTTATTTTAAGTGATTTGTAAACTCTTTCACAAGGCTTTTCAAATAAATCAGTCACAACAGGCAGTGAATCATTTAAGAGGCACTTACAAGCATTAATGAAATTAATTGCAAAGCAGCTATCAATTACAAAACAACAGCCAATTTATTCTCTAAATTTATAATTCCCAATGTAAGTCAGTCTTTGGACTGTGCAGAGGATGACAACACACCATTTTCTTAAATGACACCTCTGAAAAATGACTATAAATGCTGCCAAATGAAGTCATCTCTAAGGAAGTTATTTTGTATCAAAATAGTTGAATTTTATCTGACAATCAGCTTCCAAATAGCACTTTACAGGTATTTTTTGGTCCTCATTGATCTATAAATAAAATAAAATACACAGTGTATGAAAGAAAACCCCTCATGTTTTTGTATATATATTCAAACTTGTTCTGCAATTAATTTCAGAATCTGGGGGGCACAGCTTCATTTGCAGCCCCTGATTGATAACTAGGATTTTATGGAGGGATCTCAAGAGTTTTACAGAGGAGCATTATTGTCCCTTCTAACAAGAGCTGTTTCAAGGAAATAACTCCAGGCACTGCAGTTGGATAACCTTTACCAAAAGATCCCTTTTAAACAGAGTTTTTCATTTGAGAAGGACAAATTTAAAGTATTTTCCCTTGACTTCAAAAGCTTTCTCAATCATTTCCTTAGTGGCTCAGAGTATTGCAAAGGACAGCAAAGATACAGCTGGATGGCTTCCACTTTGCATAATCTTTTTTTTCTGCAGCTTTCAACAATGCTTTCATTTTTAGGAACTTGGTCCATGCTTGCTATTGCCGGAATAAACTCAAATAAACTCAAAGCAACATAAACAATCTCCAAAATTAAACCTAGCTAAGAAACATTATTTTTGACGTCACTCTGTTGACAAAGGGAGGCTGTTGTTATAATTTTCACCCTTTTTTTTTTCCTCCCCAAGGTGGATTACATTTGGTCTGTATAACACATTGGAAAATGTATTAGTTGGGTTATCCCACAAGACACTCTATGAATAAAAACCAATCTGCCTGGAATTAATCAATACATGATCCAGGGGACCGCTAACCCTTCCCTGAAGTGCCTAGAGAAAAATATGACAAAATGATTGTGTGCTCCTTTGCAATGTAGGTGCCATTACTGGCAGCATTTCATAGAGGGAAATTATTTTCTTTACTCTTCTGCTGGTAGTTCCAAAGATTCAACTGTGCCTGTGCTTATATGGGAGGATGCATTTGTAGAAGAAATTTCCTTTTGCTTTAGCACACTTCTTATTGAACATACTCCAATATGGACAGGTAAATAAAGATATGTGCACTGCACTTAATACCACTTTGTCCAGCTCTTCACATAATGTAATTTTGCTCCTGGACACCGCCAAGTACCATCATTATCTCTAAAAAAAGTAAGACCTTGGAGGAATGCAGCCATGAAACTGATCTTTAGGGGACATCAACAACATAAACATACATTAGTTACTCACATTCTTTATGCATAACCCCGCAAGAGACTTTATTTCTCAACACCAAATATACGCTCCTCTTGAATAATAAACACAGTGCTGTGCTTGCTCGAGTTAATATCAACAATTTGCAAAGCTAAGCCTGCAACTGAGCATCACAAATAGAATGCGGTGCCGTCAGAGGTTATATTTAATTTCCAAATGTCCTTTATGCCAGCAAACAGTTTCCCACAGGGTAATGGCTTGTGTTTGTGTGGACATAAGGAACTTTTCAGTTTTCCCAATGAGCTTCCACTTGGCTCTAACACCAGAATAGCTTCATCTTCTGCCTTTTTTTCTCTACCCTTCTGCCCCATATTCTCTGTGAGACACAGAACAGCGTTAGTGGACTTGTGGTTTTATTTCACTACACTAAAAACTAAATGATTTACGAGTCTTTAGAAAGATGTAAGCTAAGTGTCCAGAGATCATTACCAATCCCCTGCTAATGCCTGTCTCCATCAGAACCATTTCTGATGGTTACTTGCTTGGGGATGGAACTGCACTGTGTGACTTTATCTCCCATGCACAACAATGGAAAAAGGCTTTCATAAAAAGAAAAGCTGTGCATGTTTATGGCATACCAAGGAAAAAAATCTTGTGGAAAATCCCAATAAAAACTAAATTCTTCTTTCTTTAATAAAATAAATAAAGCCTTGAAAATGATGGCACTGCAAGGAATATTCAGGCAACTACTTTGTTTTGTATTGGAAGAAGGGAGTACTTTGCACAAATGTCCAGATTCTGGCCAAAACTTTAAAAATAACCTAACAGCTTCGGCATGCTGTGGTTAAGACGTTACCGTAAGTCTGACTTGGAAGACTAAAATGTTTCTTTTTTAACTAAAGAGAAAAAAAAGATTTCAACATTATCTGAATTTGACATTATTCTGGGACTTTTTATTGAAAGCTTTTGAAATAAGTATCTATCTAAGCCTTTTCTTCACTATGTGCTTTTCTGCTGGTCCTGGCTTTGATTTACAGAAAACAACCAACATCCTGACAGACTGTATATTCTCTCTACACCAAATATTTTCCATCAATTGTTATGGCATGAAAAAACAACCTATTAGGAAAATATCATATGGACCACAGAAGATTCATTTCCTTCCAGGAATGAGATGTTCAAAGGGGAAAAAACACAGAAGAAAAGCAAATCTTGCCTAAGTTGAAGATGGAATAATCAAGAGAAGGCCAGCATTTCTCAGTTTTGTGACTGGTTATGAATTTGAAGTACTGTCTAGGCTAAGGATCACAAGTTCTAGCTGTGCTGCTTTGCTGGGAACAAAGGGTCAAAGGCTGGAATTGGTGCTTACCCAGTTCCAAACCAGTGATCCTCCTACCTCGTTCAAAATAACCCAACTCTACACTCTCACTGTTCAATCTCACATGCAACATAACTGGTTGGAATGTCCATCTGGATTACCTGACTCTTTTTTCCTTTGACTTCCACACAAAATTTACCCAATATAAGCGTGTAGGTATCATATGCTGGGTTTTGCACTTGATCTTAGTTTTACCCTTCTCTTTCAGGCACCGTGGAGGAAAATGAATGGACATTAACAAACATAGCCTGAACAGAGGATGAGGCATGATGCTTCCTGTGTTTTCTCTTCCATTTCTCAGTGAAAAAGGGGCTAAAGGCAGTCTGCAACTACCTGAGCTTTGCTGCTCCATAAAAGTGAGAAAAACCACAAAGGCAGGCAAGATGTGCAAAATGTTTTCATGCTGACCACAGACCTGAGCCATAACACAACAAACCCAGTCCTTAAAATATGCCACCATACTGGTGCCAGCTGTCTGTAGTTTACTCTTTTTTGCCTATTTGAAGTACCCAGATTACTTCACAGATTTGCATAGACTCCTCACTGCAGCAACACTGTCAAACCTGATAGTCTGTCACACTAATAATGATCACAGAGCAGTTCTTGATATTTCTGTATCACCACTGATTCTGTTATATTCAGTGTATGCAATTCAACTCAGAAAGGGAAAATAACAAGTGCTAAACAAAAGAGGTTACATACAGATTAAGTGCATTTGCTAAATATTTGTTATTTTGTTTTTGAAAGTATGTTTTGTGTTGTATGTTACCTATATAATGCACATGCCACACTGCATGCTTTGAGAGAAAAGGATCTGGAGTTTATATTAGAGTGCCCACTTGGCAATTGAAAAATAAATGAAAATTGTCTTTTCCACAGATGAATTTTTAAACAGCTGTGATTTAGCACAAGCCCATTTATTTCAAAGAATCCAGAGATGATGCAAAGCCCAGGGCTTGCTGCTCTCTGATTTGAACAAATATAATTTTATTACAGGGTAGAAAGGCCTTAGCAAATTCCATTACTGCTGCAGTTATTTCATTTGCTTTGCAGATTATACACTTCAGAATTACCACAGGAAAAGAGAAGAAATGCAGCATGTTACCACTTATTTACCTAAAATATAGGGGAAAAATTCAGCCCATGGATATTCCCACTCAACTCTGAAAGTCAATGAATGCATGACAATCACCAGCACAAAGCAGAGAAGACTGGGAGGGCAAATAAACACTCAGGAAAAAGGCCCCAATTTTCAGCACTATGTGCCCTGAAAAAGGCACTCAGTCATGACTAATATGAGTAAAAATTTGGATGGTAACATAAAAGACCACTGAAATTCCACACAAGGCCATCAAAATCGAAAACATCCCTTAGGATTGTGCTATAGCTTGGAGAAATTAACATTGTGGAGGAGCACTGGGATATCATAAGGGAGCACCATGTGACTTTGAGGAGTGGAGTAATAGAAATGGGCTGAAATCCAACATTACTAAATGCATAAGCATGCACTTGGGGACTAATAACAGTCATAAGCTACAGCAACAGAAATGGGATGGAACTTGGTATTACTAATTGAAACATCACACAATTCAAAGCAAGAAGATCTGCAGCTGACAACTGAGGAAAAGGCAGGCTGGTACATATATCAGGTGACTGAGGATGCCAGCAGGATGCACTACACAGAAGAGAAGGATGCTGTGTCATACACTGTCAGTCAAGACAGGAGATATTGTTTGCATTATACACCACTACAATCTCATCTGAAACAAGAGTGTATAGTGCCAGTGACCTGCATTTTGGGAAGTGAAAAAACAAACAAGTGCAGAGAAAAGTCACAAGGATAAAGAGAATGCATTGTGAGAATGGAGAGTAGAAGTGGGCTGGATTATCTGTGCTAAGTCCAGGCTGTCAGGATATGATCTCCTTCTGGAAATGCACCAGAACACTGGAGAGAGACAGAGACACAAGGCAGGAAAACTCCCACTTGACCTTCAGTGAAATAAAAGCTTCCCATAAAATAACGAGGACTGAAAATTAAAGAGATTGTTAGGCATGGGAAAGCAGTGAGGTTTTGGAAGAGTTGGAGACAGGGAAAACATCTCACTAACGTAAACTGGAACTTACAATGTGATTGATACCTGGCCACTGGGCACTCAAAGATCCAGAAGGTCCTTTTAATCCCATGCTCCTGCACTGCACACCTGCTGTCCTGCAGAAATGGTGGCTGAAGGGCACACACTGCCAACGTCATAACCTAGTGCACGTTCATGCATCTGCAGCTCTGCACTAGCAACATACACCCCTGAAGTGTTAGATCTCTTTAAACATCCCATAACATGCAGCAAGCTTCTCATTCAAGCTAAGCAAGGAGCTGAAAGAAATCTTATTTGACCTGCACATTCCTGAAGAGACATCCTGTATCTCACGGTTGAATTCAATTATGTTTGGAATTACCAACAGAAAAGTTAATTTCTTTGTGGAAGAAAACAAAACAGAAAAAACCTGCCACTTTCAGAGCACCACAGTGCTCTCACTCTTGAGATAGAAGTGAAACTGGAATATTTTCACTCCTATTAAATCCCATTAGCAACAGGAGGGGAAGTTTTCCTCTGCTTCCCAAACTGCAATTCAGCAGAAATCCAACAAGAAATTCACATCTGCATGCTGGTGTTTGCACCCCAGTGCACAGACTTGGTACAAACCACCTCTCAGCACTCATCATCTCTGGATAAATGTGATTTATGGCTGTGGTACACGACCGCAAAAGGGCAGGACAGCTCCTGGTTTGATTCATGCCAGCAGCACTGTCACATTGCAAACAGCCTCTACAACTCCTGCAAACGCCAAGGTCAAATAACCCTGCTCATAACCATGTCTGGATGAGCTCCTCTGTCTCCTCTTTGAATTTTTCAAAGGTAAATACTCCCATATGTAATACTGAGTTCCAGTAGGTAAATGTTTTTCTCTGTAGTTCAAAGCAATATGCCAAGACTTATTCCCAAGAAAACAGCCTCAAACCAGAATTTATCACAAATACTGAACATTCTCAAGTAACATCATCACTGTGAAGACCCATGTGCCTAAACTGGAATTACACATTTTCATACACAGGTGCTTGCAATTCAGTACTTAAATGTAAAGTATTAGCTGGTGTTTTCTAGACGTACACATGCTTTGCATCCACCTTCTTCAAATCAGACCATTTTTATGTTGGTTTATGAGGTTGAAAACTTTTGTTCTCAGCTGCTGGAATCCTGCATTACTGACAATTCCTACAGTTGCTCTGGGCCAATGAAATTGAGAAGGGAAAAACGGGGATGCCCTGAGTAAATAACAACAACTGATTTCTTGTTATCAAGAGCTTCTCAAGATGAGCTTTAATCGGTGACCCCACTAAAACTCACCCTGTTTTTCTAGAAGCAAAGAAAGCTGAGCCAGGTTTTCAGCTGTCAATGACAGTGTGGTGCACATCACCTTCCATGAGAGACACTCACCTGCTGGTGGCCACGCCTTGATATAGCCAGTGCAATGGACAACAGCATACTGTGCTTCTCCTTCTTTCACTGGGCCAAGGCCATTCCTAAATGAACATGAAACACAAAAATATCATGTTGACTGACATGCAGAATAGCTTTGTGCTTTTAAACTATGACAGTTAATGACTTACTGGTATTTGTAAGTTACGTTGGAAACAACCAAGTGTCAACCTAGAGTTCTGTGCACTGTCAGCTCCGTTAAGTTGCTATTCAAGCTTTACCTGTCTTGCATAATATTTCTCCCAAGAAAGATACTGAAGCTTAATTCAGAGATGGAGCTGGTTAAGACAAAGAATTTGAGTGGCATGTGCAAAAAGATTTTGTCTGCAAAAAGGCCCAGTGACTCCAGCACAGCTGAATTTAGTGGTGAGCTCTCCTCTCCCCAGCCCCAGGGCTGTTTTATGCTGTGTGCTAATGCAGGTGTTTGTTCAGGCAGCACTCCTGGAGAGAGCACGAGCAATCCCATTTGCCACTGAGCTAATGGCAACTAACTAGTTTGTGGTAAAATAAATAAGAGTACCTGTATCTTTTTCTCATGGTGGTTATTCTGTTCAGAGGTAAATGATCCAGAGGAGCATTTCCACACCTAAAAGTAAATTAATAGTTTATAGGACTCAAATATAAATATAAATATACATGATGAAAATGCACTTTCAGATCTTTATTAGCATATATAAGTAGACAATAATGGATACTTATTTCTGACAAAAAGTTGCAGATTCATGTTTTCTTAGAATGTGCTGCTTCCGCAGGCTGAGCTTTTTAGGTGTGCTACAAATATTTTCTCTATTTTAGAGAAGAGACTAGAAAAAGATTCCCTTCTGCAGTCCCTCAACCTAAAAACTATTTGAAATTGATATTCCAAAGGTGGCTAAAGAATACACACTCTCCAAAATACCACAAAGCCAGGGTGAAAGCTGGAGAAGAACATAAGTCAGGACACCAAATATCCACACAAACCAATCTCAGTTTTCCAGTAGTTCCCCTGGACAGAGCATTTTGACTGCCATACCCCAGCTACAATGTCAACAGATATTAAACTAATGTTTGCAAGATCAAACTATGTACACTGTCAAGAAACTTTAACGCTTATTCACGTGTATTTTGTGATATTTCTAACCATGCCTAAGCGTATAATTTCAAAAATCCATTTGAAGCTGAGTAAATAGTTTGAAGGGTAAATGCAGTTCATTTTCAAAGGGAAAAGGAATAACAACAATGAAAGAAGCAATCACAAGGAAAGTTCACATTATTTGAGGTTCATCCTTCCCAGAAGGTATTTTTTAATTCCCTTTTTTTTTTCTTTTCAGTCATTGCCAAGGAGAAGGAATGAACAATTAAAATAAGATTTAGAATTAGAAAACAATGGGGCTACTGGCACGTGTACAATCACTCTGGTGCACTGGAGTTTACAGAAACAGGGTGCTAGGAAATAACTGCAATGTGAATTGTTTTGAAAGCTGGGGAACAACTGCAAACAGGACATTAGGCCTGGTTTTCTGTGTACAAAAAAGTCCTCCTAACACCATCAGTGTGTGCAGCTTGGAGGAAGAAACAGCAAAGTTCCCAGCTCTTCCTAACTGAATTTCTTTCCTCCCAGTTAAGGAGGAAAAAGTGCTCTAGGTGTTCTATCTGTGAAGTCTGATCTTGCAAGCATAAAGTGTATAAACACCTTACAATGACACCTAAGAGCCAGACATTCGGTCTCCTCACATAATGAAGAAAATTCACCAAAAAACCAAAGTATAGGTATCTGTACTTTAATATGTCAAATATTTTGCTTTGTGCTTTTCGCTCTCTGACAAATTTTGCATTTGCTGTTTTCAGCAGATGCAATTATGTACTTTCCCCTCTTAACCACACAGACAGAAATTTATTGCAATAGCAACGGGCATTTTAGCCTGTTAGCACCTAAAACAACAGAAGTCCTCATGAGCCCCGATGAAAAGCACTGGGCAGGCAAATATCTTTAAAGAAGCCCAAGCATTGCAGGAGGGGTTGGAACATTGCAAATTAAAAACCCTCTAACAATTACTCATTTATCTAGTATCAGCCAGCTGACATCTGGTAATTCATACCAGGCTTAGGTTAATTCCTACATAGCTGGCAAGTTTGCAACTGAATTCCTGTTTATCTTCAAGATTCTTTTAATATTATTGGTTTGCTGAAAAAATACACAGAGTTGGGCTTCCATTACTCTTGCGAAAGCTTTGTTCCTAAAGTATTGATTCAAACAACTTAACTGGAAGAGACAATGGCTAACATTCCAGGGGTGAAGTGGTCATGAAGTTCTCTGAAAAAAGCATCCTAAACCCCACACTGATAAGAATAACTACAACACACAAACAAGGTGCTGTTTTGTCATTAATTGTAAAGGAAGACAGGTTTCAGTTTTCCTCCAATTCCAAAAGCAAGCATTCAAGAAATGCTTCATGGGAGTGTCATTACAGCTTTGGCTTTTAAGTAAGGTCTGAAGTCTAATCCGAGGCAGGACTGGAACCATCATGGAATCCAAGGTAAATGCATACCTCATCCTGCAAATGAAAGAGCGCCTGGATCCCATGCACATTCTCATTGAGGACTGCTGACCCTCTTTCTTTACTGTTCCAGTCTTCAAGTCCAGGATTCGTCCTAGAAATGCCAGGGAGAGCAACTGGTGTTCAGTGCATAAATTTAATTCCATTTACTAGAAACTAAGATAACAAGAAGTTCATAAGCTGAATGCCATTAGCCCAGTTAGGGGAAAAAAATACCAACAAAAAGTCTTGATCCTGGTCTCAGAGGGGAGGATCAGTTATGTGCTGGCTTAACTAACCATTTCAGCAAGGCTGACTCTGAGTCACAACAGTGACGGCTCTTCTCTTGGTTGGCCCAAGACCAACTTCCAAGGCAGAGTCAAATGTCTGGAGGCAGACAAGACAATGACAGCAGGCATAGCTTTTGACTTGATTCGCTCCACTCTTTACCAGAACTGTGGAGAAAGCGACTTGTATCGTTCCCCTGACAGCTGCTCTCTTTCCCTGTGCTTGTGCCTATCCAGAAGCTCCCACCAAAGCACCACCTCACACAGCCAGAGCTGTCGTGATGGTGAGAAGCACATAAGACCAAACTTTTCTCCTGGATAACGAGATACATCACTTGTGGCAGGGCCCTTTCATAGTTGATGAAAACCTGACAAGTCAGAGTATTTTTGAAGTTAATTTTCAGCTGGACCAGTGAGAGGATCTGACTCACCAAACAGACACACGAGTCCATGCAAGGTCCATGTCCAGACCCTGCTGACTACAAACCTCAGAATCACACACCAGAGGCACAGCACTGAAAAGTGCAGACAGCTACCAAGTCGTCAAGAGGGACCACTGAGCTGGCACTCCTATGGTAAGTTGGAGGAGGTCTTTAGTAAAAAACAGGGGGTAACAAATTAATTTTTTCATTCAAAACAGAAGGCAGTGGTTATTACAGATAGGTTCAGATCTGTGACTGCAGGGTACTAGTTATCACCTAGAATCCTTCTGTTTATCACCAAAGATCTAACAAAATGGACTTCTGCATCTACAGTGCAGTTGATAACAAATAACAGATGAGTATAAAATCTTGCACAGACTAGAAATGAATCACTGGCCCAGGTCCATGATGCTACAAGGCTGGAGGCAGCCACAAAAGTGACAGTGGGCAAGAGAAATGCAGTGCAACAGCTGCTGGGCAATTAAATGACAGCCACCAGTGCTGACGACATCAGGCCATGAGCAAACCTACATGCTTAAGGTGGGTATCTTTCAATAACAAACTACATAAGCCTAAGTCTTTACTGTGATATAACTAGCCAAGTTTACAGCAATGTAAGATACCATACTCTGTCTGTACTGTAGAAATCATGCAGAATACATTCAGTCTCCTCAACAGACTGAATTAAAAGTCTCTGTCCAAAAATTAAGTTATGAAATAACTACTGCCAAACACCAATTTCAGAATTACTTTACCCTTAAATATTTACTTCCATCCATGAATGAGAATAAAATAATTATGTAATAGTTTAAAGATTAAAGTTTTAGCTAAAGAACTAGGCAGCAGCATTTTACTCTTAAAGTATACTCCAGATAACTCCGTCTGGAGGAAAGCCATCCTTGTCAACAGGTCATTTGGTGTGTCTCCAAGGTGTATCTTGGACAGTTAAGAAGTTAACAAGTCTGGGAACAATTCCTAAAGATGCTTCAATTCAGAGCACTGTGCTGTATATCAGTAGTGGTCTATAATTCAGGTGTGAGATGGGATGAAATCATACCACCATATTTCCCAGCTCAGTTATGTTGACCCTATGATTTAGGATGGATCTGAAGTTCAAACACACTTCCTTTCCCTGCATTGAAGTCTGTCTCTCTGTCTTATTTTGTATAGTCAAAGCCACAGTCTATTTCCCCATCCCCTCAAATAATCACACAATTTAGAAAAATAAAGTATCATCAGGCAGAAGGCAAACTGATTCACAAGTGAGGGCAATACATGACAAAGCAAAAGAAGATAGAACACATGTGCAGGACCCAATGGCTGTCCATGTAAGCATGCCAGTCAAATCAAATCAGTGAAAGCATTTTTCTCTTTGGACACAATAAGTTTGTCATACACATAAACAAAAGTTGTTTTCTGTGAACTTTTTTTTCCATTCCAATATAAATTCTTGAAGAGACACTAATATTAATCAAAAAGCAGTGACAGTAAATGTAACTCAAACAGCTAACAGGAATTTCTCTGGTTCTATCATCCAAGAACATCTACTAAAAAAATCAAAAAGGATGCTTCACAATTACGTGGCCACTAAGTCTAGAATTGCTGACACATGTTCCTTTGGCATGTGTGGAACCCCCAACAACAAAAGACAGAGTTTTTAAATTTAGCTTTTTGTTTGGCAATGTCTTAGAAATATGTACCAGATAACAAACAGAAGTCTAAATTTTGCCCTGACTTACAAAATCACTGCAGGGGGTATGTGGGAGTATGAGTCAGAGAAATGTTTGGTGTACAGATATTACGACAAAGCTCTCTCAGCAGCTTGTTTCAATAGTCCATCATGCATGTGTTAACCTTGCAGAGCTTTAACAATATACTGCAGATTTTGACAAAGAGAAAGCAGTTTGTGTCTCATCTGGTACTAGAAACTTATGATAAAATTGTATCAAAAAGAGAATTACAGATCAACAGACTAAGTAAAGCAAAACAGCATAAATCGCATCTCAGCGTCACACAGGCAGCTCAGTTCAAGGAGGTGGCATGCCCTGATGATAGCTCTGTCACAGAACCATAAAATATTCTTATCTCTGTGTTCCTGCATCCTCCATGATAAATGCTCATTTAAGTTTCTCCACAGGATGCACATGAAGTGCATCTGATGTTAAAGTTCACAATTATGTTCTTATTAATAAGAAATATTCCAGGATGCTCTGACAACTTCTGTTAACTGAACAGTGCATGCGTGTATTTTTTTAATTTCTTCTAGTTTCTTCAGTAGAAGAGTTTAACATCCCAGTGCCACCACCAGCTGGACCCCTTATGAGCTTCCCCATTAACTGGTAATTGCATGTAGTTCATTTTCACGTTAAACTTTTCTCCTCTCCAGCTCCAGACACAACTGTGGGATACAGCAAAGTGCAGGAGCACTGCTGTGACTGACACTGCTGTCTTATTGCCACTTACAGCAGCTGCACAACTTGGAGGAAACCAGAGTTTGCTCGGCTGCAAAGGAGAAAGCAAACAAATGAGCACAATGCTTGTAAAACCAGCACATAAATCTCTACGGTTGGTCTGGGTATAATTGATAATTTGTTGAAATCTCCCCACTACAGCTCCCATCCAGAAGGCAGTGTTGCTTCAACCTGTAATAAAACCAGTTGTCCTCAGAGCAGGAACCTGCTGTGTGATCCAGGAACCTGATGTCAGCTGTCGTGACAGGAAAGGGCTGTCAGAGGGGACCACAGAGGTGAGGACAATGAGCAAGTGATTAATTATTTGGATAAAATTAGAGAAGCCATATAAAACTCTTCCCCCTAAAGAGGTAAGTTGGTAGCAGATTCAAGGAATGAGGATACATGCCAGAAACATTCCCTGCAGGGTGTTTTCAAAGATGCTCTAAAACCACTCTCATGATGGTCAGGGGGACAAATGTTCACATTGGCACTGATATGTCCCTTGCGTGTGCAAACAGTGACCGGATTAGGCACAAACCTTCCCCTTTTGGACCTCCAATTGCGACTGTGAATGTTCAAACACGTTTTCTGTGCTTCCAATGTTTGAGATGAACCTAAGCCAAGGATTGGCCTGGGCCTACTGAAGTTCATGGGGTTTCAAATCTGGGAGTTTGGCTCAAATCCACTTTTACACAATAGCACCAGCCTGTTAGAAAATTTGTTACTCCGCATTTATGCACCGCATGCTAAGGTTTATAGCCTCGTAATCAAACACAGTCTGTCCTTTGTTACTTTTTTCATTTCTTTCTCTTTTTTTTTGGTGGATTCAAAACTTCCCATAAACTTCAACACCTAATTCCATCACAAATGCTTTCTCTGCTGGAGTTCTAGTTCTAAGAATCCTTCAATCTGTAACCAGAAGGAAGGGTTGCTACATAAGGACATTCTTCTGCAAAAATTTCAGTGCAAATTGAAATGACTGCCTCTAAAAACAGGCATATGGTGCTCACAGCCAGTTTGCAGCATGGAAACACCCAGTTACAGAGATGGGATGAAATTTGCTTTGGCCTCGTGCACAAAAATACTATTGGCAAAGTACAAGATACAATTTTCCATTTCCCTCTAACTCATGAGTACATGGACTGCTGTCCTGCACGGAATCTTGGACCTGATAAGGAAACAGTCTGAATGAATATATGGAGTCTCACCTTGCCCTCAATATATTCAGCAACCCAGCAAATCTCATTCTCTAGATGATAATGTCTTGCCTTACAAAGAACAAGTTAGATATTTCATAATTCTTCTCAGTCACCAGATTGTCCACATATTTCTTTCCAGTCAAAATAAAATAAAGGATAAACTAAGTTTGGTTTGGACAAGATAACAAAAGATGACTTTGTGCTCATCAAAAATACTCCACAGGTTGCTCAAGGAAGACAAACAGAACACAGGAATACTGAACCCAAAAATCCTTATGAAAACTAAAAACATCTTTATCTTACTATAAAACCGGAAAAAGCAAGACAGGGATGCAGGAAAACAAGAGGAAATAATTAAAAATAAAGCAATGGTCAAGGTACTGTTGCTTCTGAACACAGCTTCAAATGCAAGCTCACCCTCAAACTGAAGGGTCAGACAACAAAGGACTTCTATGGTGATGTTCTATTAGTACATTAAGTCTTTATAAATTAGTGGCAAAGATCAGCTGAAAAATGACTGTTCTCAACTAAAACAGTTTGTAGAGAATCAAGATACAGGTCACTGCTTGGGACAAACAATCAAGTTCAAGAAAACAAGGTGAAACTTTTTTAAGCTTTCATTTATCAGTTCACATCTGTGCACTGACTAGAGCTGAACATTCAGCTCTACACTGACTGAGGTGCTCAGCTGACAGAGTCCCTCTTGAAAGCAACAGAGATATTATGAATACATGAAGAAAATGTCTGCAATAAGATTAAATAGCCTACATTTGATCAACTTATGTTAAATTACTCTTGATAAGCTTATGACAGAGCGATTATTCTGCATTAATTCAACAATAAACCAAAAATCTTTACAAATGTACAGCCTTAAAACTGTAAGGATACAACTTTATCTCATGTTCAATGCAGCTCAGCAAGTGCTTTAAGCTCTATTAAGTTTAATAAGTATATATCCACCCTGTGGATCCCAATTTAAAATGTTATAGATGATGATATAAGAATACATTAAGAATCACAATTGCAACGCAAACAACTTTCAGGAACTCACATTTACATAAACTAGAAGAAGTTTACAATATACAAATAAGACAATATACACATTAAAAAACCCAAAACACCAAAAGAACCATGGGCAGTCTTTCTTTCAGCATTTTGGGGTTTATTATTTACATAAAGGCAACGCTCATAAATGCAAAGACCTATCTACCACACACATACAGACTGGAGTACACAGTCTCTGTCCTGAAAGCCCGTCCCCGCCCTACAAATATCAAGGTATTTACTGGAGGGTTGGTGAGACTGAGAGCAACTGCCAGAGCTCGGAAATAGGCTGCAGGCCATGCGAGTATCCTCTGTAAACAGGAAAAAAGAGCATCCATTCAGCATCACACCAGCACATATGTGGAGTGAATCCACCAAACAACACAACACTAACAAAACTGTACCAATAAAAAGTGCATGTCTCTGCCCCCTCATTGAAAAGAAAACAAACACATGAGGAATAGAAACAGTCTGAACACTCAAAACAACAGATGAGCTTAAGACCATCCTAACTTAAAATTACAGACTAAGGGCAGAACCACATTATTGGCACCAGTTACCCTGTGCACCTACAACCAGCACTGATTTTACAGCGGGACTCTCTTGATTACATCAAGGTTACAGCGCAGATCCCACAGGCAATGCCCACCCAAAACCTGTTGTTTATTGTAACGCCACTCCTTCATATTTGCTGATTAGTTAATGGTCTTTTAAATCTCTGACAAAAAAGACACCAATTCTTGAACATTTAAAACGCATTGAGAGGCCACGAAGAATGCACAGTTCTTGAAATTAAGAGCCTGATGAGGTTGTTTTCCCTGGACAAATTTGCTAACTCGTGATGCTCATCTCGTTCACAAACAAGCCCAGCGTGCAGACACTGGCACTCCCCACAACACTCCTTCCCCAGCACCAGACACAGCACCACAACGTGGGACTGTGGCCAGGGATTGGGATGATGCAGAGCAGATGGGCTTGGAACAGGCAGCAGGCTCTGCTCTTTCACACTTTGGATTCATGTACGTACAGTTTTAATTCACATGTGGAAAGGGTCTGTTCTCCAGACTGTCTCCCCTGTGGTGCAGGAGCTCCTGGGTTCTGCCTGGAAGGTGTCTGGTAGCACAAGTCACCACTTACTGGTATCACAGCCTTTACAGACCACAATCACAACTCCAATCCCTGGTTTATGGGGAAGTCAGGACATGGCACAAGGTGAGGGGAGAGGGATGAAAACAACAGTGGATGTGTTCCTATTATGTGGAGATGGTTCATGCAATTTAAATCTTTCCTGATATCAAAATCATGATCCTATCAGATCTTTCAAGGCCAGTAGGACTTTGAGGGATGTAGCACTGACGATGGGAACAAGGTCTTCCCATGCAGACTTCCCTCTCTTGCTTCCAGCTGGTCTGATTGTACAGAAAGGATGGGACCTACCCACATTGGACTGAACCCTACGAGCCTGCTGTACAGCAAGACATTTATACCTCTCTCCTCTGCCATACAGGATTTTGTGTCCTGGCTCAACTTCTCCAGAAGAACAAAGCCATGGGGACATTGTTATACTAATATTCCTTGAGAATACAGTACAACTGTAAAATCAGTCAGCTTCACACAGCCTGGAACAACATCAGGGACCACACAGGACTTCCCAGCTGTCGTTATACTGCACACACACCAAACAAGAAGCTTGCAGGATGGCAGGGATAAAATGCAGCTGATCTTGCTCCAAAGCTGGCAGTGCCTTCCACCCAAAGCTTATGAGACTGCCCAGGCTGGGGATTCCCTGCTCTCATGTGCTTGTTTTGTCCTGCAGCAGGAGGCAGCACCACAGCCCCACCCCATTGCACATAGCACCACATTGCAAAGCACTGCTAGTACACTGATAAATAAATGTATCAGTATACAAAATAAATAACTGGCTCTGGGCACATATTTGCTGTTGGCAGACATTACAGCAACTTTCAGGGGACTTCTACACTTTCAGTTTTATTTGAAAGATGAGGACACTGAAGCCCCAAGGAATGATTTCTCCTGTCTGTGGTCAGTCAGCAGCAGAGGTGCAGCTACAAACAGGGTCCAAGCTCATGAGTTCTCAACACACTGTAGCTGTAGATAAAAATACTCAATAATATAATGTACACTGATTTTTAGAAAGTCCGTGTAAATTTCACAACAACTATATAATTATCAGGGCATAATCAGCTTAAATTTATGCTTTAAAAAGAAGACTATAGGCTGGGCATCTTATTTATCTTTCTTTATATACAGCGATATATCAGTATAGAACCTGAAACAAATTAGCCCAAATAAGGAAAAGAAATTTCACTTGAATCAAACACTCCACTGTCACAATGCTATCTAGAAGCAGGATGTGCTCTCTGTTTCTCACTTTTCCTTCTGCACTCATGAAAAAATTGAAGGGATGCCATCCACAGGGCCCTTGACAGGCTTGAGATGTGGGCCCAGGCAAACCTCATTAAGTTGACAAGGCCAAGTGCAATTGCACCTGGGTGGGGGCAATCCCAAACACAGACTGGGAGGAGAGTGGATTGAGAGCAGCACTGAGGAGAACCTGAGGGGCTGGTTTACAAGCTCAACTTGACTCGGCCACGTGCACTCACAGCCCAGAAAAGCAGACGTGTCCTGGGCTGCATCCAAGGCAGAGTGGCCAGCAGGTCAAGGGAGGGGATTCTCCCCCTCTACTCCATTCTCCTGAGACCCCATTTGGGAGTGCTGCGTCCAGTTCTGGGGACTCCAACACAAGAACGACATGGACCTGTGGGAGCAAGTGCAGAGGAGGCCACAAAAATGACCAGAGGGCAGAAACAATTCTGCTATGGAGACAGGCTGAGAGAGTTGGGGTTGTTCACTCTGGAGAAGAGAAGCCTCAGGGGCACCTTAGAGCCCCTTCCAGTATCTAAAGAGATCCTACCAGATAGATGGAGAGAGACTTTTTACAAGAGCATGGAGTGAAAGGATAAGGTGGAACATTTTTAAGCTGAAGGAGGGCAGGTCTAGATTAGATATAAGAAAGAAATTCTTTACTATGAGGGTGGTGAAACACTGGCACAGGTTGTCCCATCCTGGGGCAGACATCCCGTCCCTGGAAGTGTTCAAGGCCAGGCTGGATAGAGATTTGAGCAACCTGGTCTAGTGGAAGATGTTCCTGCCCACAGCAAGGAGGTTGGAACTAAATGATCCTTAAGGTCTTTCCAACCAAAACTATTCCATGATTATAAATATAAACCATCAAAGCTCAGTCTCCTCACTAGTCTAGCTTCTCAGGGGGATTATTTGAACCTCTCTAAATATGTTAAGGTTTACATCATCTAATTGCAAAAGGCGTTGTATAAGCATTAGAGTCAAGTTATGACATTCTTACAATAGAATGAAGAGTTGATCCAATCAACAGCAAAGTTAAAAAAAAATAAAAGAACTAGTAATGCAATAGAAATGCAGCTATTTTTAAATATCTGTCTATCCCCTACTTACCAACTGGAGACACTGACCCACAAAGGGAGAATTGAAAAGCTTTCTCACCCCCTCTTGTTTCTCAATAAGAAACCCCTCATGTTACACAGCTGTTTGCTTAATACAACTTGTTATTATAAAAGCTCACAAGACCAAAAGGTCTCTGCTGTGCCTGCCTTCATGTTTGACTAACCAGTCTGCATCATGTCATTCTCCACAGTGCTGGGCAAATATGCATCATTTTAATTAAATTAAAAAGGAAACTATGTGCTCTTTTGAGCCTTGCTATTGAGTTAATTTTAAGGGACTATCTGAAGGGATAGTGTTACAGATCACATGCATGCTGATGGACCTGGAAAAACTGGACATTGAAAAAGCAAGCAAATAATTCAAAGCATATGTTGAAAGTTAAGTTATAACACCAAAAAAAACAACCAAAAAACCAACCCATAAAACATTTTAAGAACTAAATGTATTTTGAACTCTCGAGAATGGTTACCTTATGTATGGGAAACATTCAGTGTACTAATGAAAATAGTTTATAGAAGCCCATATATATGTAAGCTCTCCCTAGACATAAACACACAGCATCTATCTCTGTTTCCAGTTCCCTACCTGTAAAATGGGGCAATGATCCTTTCTTTTTTCATCTTTGCATAGTTCATTTAAACCTTAGCAGCAGCAGCAGCTTTATTGTGCTATAGGTTCATACAAGCCCTGACAGCCACACTCTGATCTTTGCAGGTACTTTCAGGCTCAGTCCTTAAACAAATACACACGACAAAGCTCGTGGTTCAATGAGCTGGGCAGCTGGGGTAGCACTTCTGTTACAAACACCATATCAGATGTCTTTGGAGGAAAGACTGAGCTGGAGAAAACTATCATACAAAGGCCTGCCTGTGATCCAAGATACAAATGGCTCCTCAAAAGACAGTCAGACTTTCTGTAACTAGAAAAAGGATGTAAAACCCCAGAAACTCCAAAGCACCATCAGCAGATACTCCCAGGACAGGACAGCTATCCAAAATAACACTGAAATACGTAATTGATTCTTTTGCCATTCACAGCTGCATAATAAATCAATATATAAAGGTTGTAAGTAGCTTTTAAATTAACCTATTTGTTTCACTTGAATGCTCAGTAGGAAGCTTTACTGAAAAACCCTTCTGCCAAAAAAGCTTCAGCTCCTGGCATTCCGTATTATTTGTACTTCATTATCAAACTCAAATAACTGGGATTTATGCTTATTAGTAAACACTAGTATTGTCTGGTTCTGAAATCTGGCTGTGGTGACACACCACGGAATAGTCCATTAGAGGAAATAAATCATGACCACAAGATGACTTTGTAAGATGTTTTGCTGTGGACAGAATGAAATTTAAACACATGAGAGGGAAAGAGAGAGAGAAGAAAAAGGCCCAAGGATGTTGTCTGGCTGTTTTTACAGGCTACTTCTCCAGCTCAATTAAAATAAGGTTTGTGAGGCAAAACATCATTGTAAGTTTTAATTCTCTTTCTGAAGACTCGAGACACTTAGAAATCACATGCAAAAGTCTCCACACTATGAAAATACGAAGAAGAGTGTTTGATGACAAGTTCAGATTTAAGGCGCTACAACAAAACAGATCAAACCACAGAAAACTGCCAGTGGGCCACGTTCCCACTCTGGTTATGTGCTGCCACACAGGAGGCTTTTCCCTCCCTGCAGCTCCGTGCAGGGTATCAGTGAGGAGCAAGTGAGTGCTGTGGTCTCAACAGGCTGGTGGAAAGCCAGGGAAGGATCAAAGACTGTGGAATTCGTGCCTCTGCTCTCTCAGTATTATGAAACAGTTGAGCCTCAGGTAAGGACAGAGAGATGACAGCAGCGTGGGGTAAAACAATTATTCCCCTTTTGAAGCAAGTGGGTGGAATACTACCACACACACGAGGCACTCCTCCTCCCTGTGCCTCCCCAGGCTGTTGCTACAACTCATCACGTAATAATAAAATATTTTAGTGCATCGTATTAACTTCATTGAGACAACACAACATTCAGATGAGGCTAAAGGAAAAGCTCCTGCTCCACAGGGCAGATGTTAAGGCTAATACTGCACCCTCCCAGCATCTGTGGAGTTGCCATCAAAGAAGAGAAACACCTAAGATTTACAGAGGGTTGCAAGGGCCAGTGCCAAAACTTTCCAAGAGGCACACTTGGACTGCTTTGTTGGCGATGTGTTAACCAAAGAAGTTGGTCGAGTATTTGTAAAACACTGGCATTTTTCAAAGGGGTTAAAAAAAATATCATCAGCTTCACATATCTCATCGTGTTTAACTAAACAGAGCAGGTTGAATAAATATTGAACATTAAAAAAGTACCCACCACCCTTGAAACCCAGCAACTGAAAATGATCCAGTCCAACATCTGTGACAACAGACCAAAGTACGTGGCAGTTTCCAAGTGAGAAACTGAAGACTGAAAGAAACAGCGACCGCAAAACCCACTTGCACATGTATGTCCAAACACCTGAAAATTCACCCTAAAAGCATTCCCTAATGCTAATCAGGTGTAATAAGTTTGCCTCAGAGTACAAGGCTAAAACTGCTTCCTTATTTTGGTAAAAGCATGTACTGACCTCTTTAAATCACCATCATAATTACCAAAGTAATTTTAAAAAAATGCAACTTATTATCACTGGTTTTCCTTCCAGCACTTTCCACCCAAATGGAATGTGTCAGCAGCCGGGATACTACTGGGTCACTGTGTTTGTGTAGGAGTTGCTTTTTGAACTGTTTTACACATAGCTGGCTTCTCCCAACATTTGGGATTTTTTTTCCCTCCAGAAACAGTCCTAGAGACCAAAGGAAAACAAAATTCTCTTGGAATGTTTGAGAGATTAAATGTACCATACATTTAAAATAAGACCATTTGAAAGTACCAATTTTTTGAGAGCAGACTGGGTTTTTCTTATTTCTGCAATATTGTCTAGTGTGTGACAGGGCAGGAATGACACTCTTAAGATGCTGTACAGTCACAGGTTCCCTGTTTCTGCTCCTAAGTACTTACTGCACTAATTCATTTCCTTGCAAACAGAATGGGGATTGAGGAAGCAGAACATTCATTTCCTCCATTCTACATTTAAGAAACCTGTCAGATGAACAGACTAAAGCTGAAAATCCACGAACTCCTATGCTTGGCACTGCCCAAGTTCAAAGGCCATATGTGGCTGGCACTGTGACTTTCCTGCTATGGGAACAAACAGTCCACAAAAATGTGGGCAGATTTTTTGCTTTGGAACAATAGCACAGCAACGGGCTGGTGTGTGTAGAAAGTCTCACCTCTGAAACATCCTCTTCACTCTCCGCAATGCCAGTGGGACCACAATAACTTTACTGAAAAACAGGTATCACATGATGATTTGGCAGCTGTCAACAACAAGCCAAATCTCTTCCAAGATTTCACACTTAAAAGATGCCTTGCCAAAACTGGCTTTTTCTACAGTAAAAACAGACCGAAACTTGAAATATTCTGTTCACAATTACTTCTATATATTCTATACATGGCAGTATGTTTCAGGAATTGTTCCCTCTTTTTTTCAGGGCAACTACAGTGTTGAAGCTTCTGTTTTCCAAAATCTCTATTCCCTTCCACTGCAGGTGCAATGATCCTGGCACAGCTGTCTCCAGCCTCCACTCTCCTAAGGAATAAAATGGGGGCCATGTGGGTCCGTGTGTGTGGGTAGGTGGAAAATCCCATAAAATATTGAGTCAAGTCTCAGACAGTTCTGCAGAGACATAAAAGAATTCAGGACATCTCATATCACGTCTATGGAAACTTTCTCTCCTCCCCATCCCACCAGCTTTGCTCCATGTTGTTTACTGGATGTCTGTTCATCTTCATCCTACAGGTTGTGCTGCTTCATGGACATTCCATTAAGAGGAACCATTGTTTTATCCTGGGATACAAAGCACAAGTAGCTATTAATCTCTCTATAAACAAAATATTATACAACTCATTCCCTACCTGCCCAGAAGGCAACTGTCTTACTGGGTCAGTCATCCTGTGCTAAGATGGTAAAATTGAAAATACTGAGATCTGGTTTTAATTCTTTGTTCTCTTACTTCCTAAGCTGCTGGGCTGGGCACGTTTCAGAGGCAGATGGTTCTTTAGGGTTCATGTACTTAAAAGAGCTCACAGACAGAAGTAAAAACAATAATAAAGAAATCAAGTGCTGTCAGTTGAAACCGCCCTTTACACGCAGAGTACCTTTCTGATGCATAAACCTCTGACAAATGTGCTCTTCAGAACCAAAGGCTAGAGAACAAAGTCCCAAAGGAGCTTTATGACAGCTCCTTGTTTCGTTGACTGTCTCAGCAAGGACACACTTCTCTGAAAAAAGAGTTTGGTTTTTTTTCCTTCATTTTTTTCAAGGAGCGTTAAGAGCTCTGGGTAGAAAAGCATCAATCTTTGACAAGTATCTTAACGTCTACAAAAGACACAGGGAAGACAGAGCTTCTGACAATATATTATTGGTATAAAATTTTTGGCACAAAAGCCTACAACAGAATAGACTTTTTTACCATTTTTTTTTTAATAAATAGGCTGATCCAACTTTTAAGTGGATGTGGAGAAGCTAATAATGTGGCTTGCTAATATAGTGCAGAAGTCACCCCATTAATTGTTTTGATAATATATTACTTTTCCATTAGACATGAGTTTTACTGTTACTGATGATGACATTTAAGGCATGACAGAATTATATTTGCCAGGGCTGAGTTTCTGGTCATGCCTCAAGTCGGTCTTCGAATTTCTTTTGAGAATTTTACATGTGAAGCCAAATAGGAGTCTCATCCAGCTCTTCTCTGTATCAGCTGGAGTTCTAAATAATTCATGGAAAGTCAGAGTTCAAATCACATTTGCATTCACTTGGCTGGCTGTCAATATGAGAACCACCCCCTCTCTTCTAAGAAAGATCATGCAGAAATCAGAGTTGGAAAACTGACATGGGAGTATAAGGCAGCTCACAGCATAAAAATCATGTGCCGATTTTCAGGAAGAGTATCTGTTGTAGAGAGAAGTTATCCCTAATCTTCTCTTTCACGTAGTTATCTACCATTTGTTGAGCACTTCCCATCTGTTCAGTGCTGTGGAAAGCTTTACTTTGCTTCTCCACTGGTGAGCTACTGGTCTCTGGCGCTGCCCTCTTTCAAGTTGAACATCATTTTTCTCATTTTTACAGACAATTTGACTCTATCTACAACATCTGCATTTTGTGGCTGTGTCTACAAACTGCTTGGTAACAGAGCTTTGCAGCTGGACAGAAAACTGCATGTGGTGAAATCATCACTGCAAGACAACACATTATTTGAAGGTTCTGCAAGACAGGTTCCCCAATCCAAATCTCTGCTTGTATAACATGGAGTGATGTTTTCATAACATACACAAACCACAGCAAATTGTCATAAAATGCTCTTTTCTTCTCAAAAGGTACCTATCAGCTCATTTTTTTCTGTGGTCAGTCACCATTTCCATCATAAAGTTCTACTTTTTTGCACTTATAACATATGGCAATAAAAGATCATGCCAAGACTAAACTTGGCATACAAGTTCTGTCCAGAAGTAACCTCAATTAATCTTTTTCAGCTAGCAAGTGAAGTGACTTAGTCATCTTTAAATCAGTTGAAAATGAAAGCTGTAAAAGTTCTGGTTCTAACAATTTTCTTGCAGTCATGGGTCCACACTTTCAGCACCTCTTAACTGTTCAGCTGAAGCAGTTTGCAAGGACACCTCCTGAACCCAGATGTCCTGAGGCGGCTTTGTGCCACGCATATGCTGCTCCCTGCCTTGCCCTAGCATAGAGAGTGAGGCTGAAGGCAGATGTTATAGCTCGATTTCTACATGCTGTCCTGCCTGGAGCTCAGAATTGAAGATAACCTCAGAGTTGAAGGTAACAAACTTGGGTGTTTCCCATTTGCACCACTGGAGATGATGGGTGCAAGAACAGGGATCTCACAGCCTTGACAAGCACATCTCAGACATATCAGAGAATCACTTGGGAGTATTTCCAGGCAACCATACAAAGATGTCTATATTCATCACTCTACTCTTTCATTAACTGCTTATGGAGAACTAGATTTGTAGAAATCAGTCTTGCAAAGTGCTCTGGAACACTGTATTTTAACAGGACAGTCTACTACAATACTTGCTCAGACATTTTTTTACAAGTAAATGTAGCAGAGGAATTCCTCAAAAGCGTTGTTTCTCTGCACTTCAATCTAAGTTCTGTCTCTTCTGTGCACCAATTAGAGATTTCATGTCTGTTTAGAGGCTTTCACTTGCACCGGGACTGAGCCTGCATCTGAACCCAACATCTACCAAGTTCCATCAGTGCATCCTAAGGGTAAAGAGGTCTTTGCTAATGGATCCTCCTGTGGGATCTGATCTTCATCCATATTTAAAGTCATTTGTTTTGCCATCTGTGTATTTCCAAGAACAAAGAGGAAAAATGAATTATCACTTTGCATATCTGCCCCATTCTGATTAATCAGGCACATGACGCATGTAAAGACTTTTTGGGAGTACTATTTGTTGCTATCATCAAGCCTCAGCTGCTCTTTTTTCTAGAGCATTTCAAACCTTGCATACACTTCACAGTTCAGCTTTCCTGTTGCTACAATGTGTTAGCAATTAACATACAACAAACAAGCAGTCAATTGTTCCATTTCCAGGGAATAAAATCTCCAAGGGCATAAAATGAAATAGAAACTATGCATCCTTCCCCATGATCCTAAGAGTTTAAAAAAGAGCAAGCAATTAAGTCCCCAAACACACTATGTGGTTGAGGCCATAGTTAAACAGCCACTTCAATCTGACATAAATTTTTATGACTCCTGAAGTCCTGTCTTCTCCTTATCCTTAACTATTCACTTCCCACTTCTCCTTGGTGTTAGCACTCTTCAGAATTCAAGAACCCCCATGATAAGGTGGGCCAGAGAGCTGTCTCTACCAAAACCAAGGGTTTTTAGCTTGGTTTAGCTTTCAGCTGGGCCAGCCCCTTGATGTGACTCATTGTAGTACCACACAGATGCCAAGGGAGAGGGTGAGATGAGGTGAGGATTGCATAAGCTGTGTGACTGCCAAAGAAATGCTCATGTGAGCACAGCCCCAGTCCCAGTCTTACTCCTGGGGGCAGAAATGTGAGCAGGAGCCTCCTTCCTCCACAGACTTGTTCTCTGTCGCTCCCCTTTGGCAGTGGCAGCCTCCCAAGTCCTCAGGGTCTGCAGTGGCTTCTCTGGGTAGCAGGATTGCTAAGAGGTGCTGGGAAAATCCCAGCAATACAGCACTAATGATCAGCACTTGTAACAAGACAAATATAACCAAAGGACACTGCTCCAATCTGCTGCAAGGCATGTGAAGTTTCTCCTTTGTCAAGATGCTGTCACTGCTTCCCCAGATCAAGGGCTGAAGGAGAAGGTTACAGGGTTGAGAAAATGGACCCTGAGAAGATGAGGAAGAGAGCAAAATTAAAAATAATGACATATTGTTACACTTCCATTTGAAAATCTTTTCCCTAAGCAGATCCTGTCCTCCACAGCCAGAGGTCACTAAAAGATGAGGATTTTCCTGCTGCCTGAAGTGAATTTTGAGCAGGAAAAACGTCAAATGCAGCTGACTGGCTAGTGGTTTCCATCTCTTTCAAACTCTGCATTGCCCTTTGTTCTGCATGAAACATGACTTTGAAAAGCCCAGGGAAACTTGGGGGCTGCCTAAATGGTTTAATAAACACTGACTTAAAGGAAGTGCATTTGCCTACTTGACTTCTTTTAAAATGTCTCTAAGGCACACATTATTTCAGGTCAGCGCAATACTTCAGTTAGTACCTGTTACAAAGCAGCTGCTCTCAGTATGATCTGTGTTACAAGAAGAAAAGTGCAACTGAATGCACTCTAGAATCACCTTTCTCCCAGAAAGGTATCTCAAAGGAGCAAGAGTTAAGTGCTGAAGTCCTGCTGCATGCTGTTTATAAACAAACAGAGGCTGGACTGACAGCCCTTACAGAAGACTGCTTCTCTTACTTAATGGTACCTTATGGAATTAAGGAAATACAAGTTTAATATAATAAATCTAGAGCTTTCTGTTTATCTATATGCTCCACAGACTGACAGAACTACTAGTATAGCTGGTGTACTTCACCAGCCACATCTTTAAAACAGAACTACTCAAAAAGTTAAACAGGCAACCCTGCTTTCCTGACACTGGGAAAATGTTCAGCTGTCCGTGTACACCAGATTTATAGGTCTCCTGTGTCAATCTGACAACTCCAAAAGACTCAGGCAGGGAAAAGATTTAGCTCTATAAATACTATTGATCTCTTTCCACTGGCTACAGATGAATTTAGTGTAAAAGAAAAGCACATAGCTAAGGCTGGAAAAATACAGAGTTGGGTTTTCAGAAGTGCTCTGCATCTGTCTAGTCCTGCTCTAGTTTGAGCAGGTTAAGTCCCATAACTCAGCACTTTTGGAAGTCAAAACATGACTTCAATGAGGCTTCTTGGAGGAAGATGGTATGTACACTAAGATGTATTACAGGCTACAGAAAAAAACCAGAGGTTGTGCTCCTTTGCAAGTCTCGTGGTACGAAACTTGCCCTGCACAGGTTTCCCTAACTGTTCACTTGGTTTTGATCCATCTGGATTTTCACCACAGAATTTTGCTTTGAGCTTACAATGTGAATACATGAAAGTTCTGCCAAAACCACATCACATTCAAACCACAGGAAATCATGAATTTGGCACCGTTTTGACATGGAAGCTGTAAACAGTGTGCAGGTTCACTCAAAAGTGGATCACTGTTCTTTGAGTTATGAAACACAACAAAACTTCCAGCAAACCAGGTCAGAATTCTTAACTACTAAAGCAAAGAGAAAATATGTGACTTTTGCATGGATCAGGATTTTGTTAAATATTATCCCCTAGATTTTTTCCTTTCGCTATAAACATAATATGTGGATAATAAAAGGAGAAGTTGGGTTCCCTCCTTTCCAAGTTTGAGTTAAACCAGGATTTAGCTAATTCTCATAGCTATAACATACACATGTCCTATTAAAAACGAGGTAGTTTCCTACTGGCAGCTTTGAGCATGATGTAAAAGCCAGAGTTATAGTGGACATATGAATATGGTTTAGTTTTATGTGCAACATGATAGGTAATCAACTTACAGCTAACTTACTCCACTGCTATAGGAGCAAGCCTCCCATTTAAAATCCACTGCATTTTCAGTTGCCAAACGTTGGATTTTTTCCCCAGTTAGCAAACCACAAGAAACTTTTACAAAAATGGAAAAGTCTAAAGTATGATTTTTGATTTCAAATCAAACACTGCCCTAAAGAAACATGTATTTGTAAAGAAGTCACAAGTTCATAAAATGAAAACAACCTAGATTTCCAGACCAAGCCTGAGAACAATCCAGATTCCAAACCAGAAATCTGAATGCAGACCTATGTGAAGGTGGTTTGACTGAAGTCAAACAAAAAGGGAGCAAAATGTAGTCACACAAAAGAAGACATATTACTGCACTACCTGCAAGAAAACAGCTTAAACTTGCTGAATTTCATTTTTACCAGATTTTTAAACCAGGTATTCTGAATGTCAGGAAAAACTCTGCAGGGATCCATAACACACAGAACCACACATCACACGTATCTGACCTGTCATTGAGTTTTCAGATGTACACAGTTGCTCTCGCAGCTTTTCCACGTCATCTGGGTGAACCTGCTCATACAAAGTGCTGCCAAACCACTCAGACTGAGGCTGGTTCAGCACAGGAGTCACAGAATCTGATACGTAGATCACTCTCCCCGTCTCAGCTGCAACTACAAACAGGAACCCATCTGCAGCCTCCAGGATAAGATGTTTCAGTTCCTTCCAAAGAAAGGATTTGATTAGAATGCCAGCATGAAAAGGGAATTAAATAAAACATCTGTCCCTGTCAAAGAACATTGTTTTCTTGCGATCTTATTAGCTGATCAAAACCTAGAGAGAAATTTGCACTGTAGTGCTGATGTAAAAACACAACCAAACTCGTAGCAAGGCATAAACTGTCGATCTTAGTAACAAACAACACTTTGTTTTCCTTTATTGCCTTTCATCTGGTGATCATCTGGTGTACTTTAGGAAAATCAAGCAACTAATACTCACTGCATATTGCATGATAGGCATCTAACATTATATACATATCAAAAAAAAAAAGATATTTCAGAGTACAAACAGAAGAAATTAACAGCTGTAACTCATATAGCAAATTCATTCCTTAATTAAATGTCCTGAATAACTTAATTGGAAAGAAACCAACAAGACTTTCTAGTTTGGTTTCCCCTGGCCCTTCTCAGGATGGGCTCCATTTGTAAATTAAACAGTCACTGGATAAAAGAAAGAAAGTGCAATGGGAACAAAGAAGGAATCCCCAGCTTCCTCTTCCATTAGGGGGCCTGAGCCACAATACAAGAAGGTTGTACCACTTCTTGCTTTCATTTTCCAGTCTGTGCATATTAAGCCTCAGAGATCCAAAGGGTCTGAAGCAACCCTGTCTTTGTCCTTTTCTTTACATGGTCCTTTGCTCATCATCCTGGGTGATTCTGTCCTGAGACACCCACACATCCACCAGAGATGCAGCACCCAGAGCCCTGAACCCACTTGGAGGCACAGTCCCTCCAGAAACACACCTCAGGAAAGCCAGAATAACTAGAGACATGAGAACTGAGAGGTCAGCAGCAGCTGCTGTCTCTCTAATAAAAAGAAGCATTGCCTCTGGCCATAACTTACATGTGTAAGTGCTTAAATCGTTTCAGCCCACAAAAATGCACATTACACCCATAGGACTTCAAAAACAATAGAGGTGGCAGGAATTTCAAATGCACTCAGTTAAACACAGTTTTCCTTCAAGCACTGGGCGCATCTTCCTTCTTCCATCAAAAATACAACCAAGGAAGTACCTCAGCCAGTACAGATGGGATTCATCTCTGCCCAGTTCAGCTGCTGGGAATTTCACTATTAAGACTAAACAATGTTTTTAACCTTCCTCTAACCCCCAGAGGAACAGACAGGTCTTTCCAGACTCATTTTTTAATTATTTTAGAGAATCTTTGTTAGGATGGGAAGAACTCAGACCTGGCGGTGAAAATTCCTTTCTGAGAGGCAGCAAGTGCCTTGTTTTTCAGACAGACCTCAATGGTAAGAACGCCAGTTTGCTTCTTCAAAGAGGAAGATCTGTCACAGAGTTAAGATCAAGTCCAAACGGTCACAAAAAACTGACTGTATTCACACCAGAGAAAACAGACATTTGTAGAAATTCTACCTGTTCTGTAAGAAATGAAGGCTTGTAAGCTCCATCAGTAGATTTGTTTCCAGTGCCCCTCATTGATTTCATGTGTGAAACAGCCATCCGAAGAATTGTCAGCTTGTCGGGCTTACGAGCCAAGGCGCTGCAGGTGGGCACCATATCAGACAGCTCGGTGATGTACTGGGTCATCTTATTTCTCCTGCGCCTCTCGATTTCACTATGATTCTCCCTGAACATTTAAAGAAACACCAAACCAACAGAAAGGAGACATGAGCAGTGTAAGAATTCAAATTGGAGGTAACTAATCATGATTCTTGGTACTTCTTTTGCTGTTTGCACCCCAGGAGAGCAAAGTCCTTTACAAAGCAAACCACTATTATCCCCCCAGTTTACAGACAGAAAATCCAGGCCACAGACAGACAAATATGATTTGTTCATAGCTGTGAAAAGAACCCATATTTCTAATTATTGGCTTGTGACCTTAATCTCTTAACCAGCTTAATCTCCTTTGGCTTAAAGACAAAAATGAAGTAGAAAGATATGAGGAACTGACATCAGCCAAACTCCCAAATTTGCTGAGATGCATCTCTCAGCTTCCAGTCCTTGCTCAAGATGTTGGATCTGCTTATAAAAGGTGTCTTTTAGAGGAAACCTCTCACTAACAGCTGGATCGGGTCAGCAGTGTCAGTGCTGACTTATAAAAAAAAAAACCATTCAATGATACACAGATCTCTAGTCCTGAAATGCTCTTTGGAACATCCCACATCCCTGCAGGGAGTAACTACATGACTGCAGGATCAGACTGCAGCACTGGGACTATATACGGCATAACAGTACACATGAAAAAAAATCCCAATAAATAAATAAAATGAGTATGAAAGACAGCAAGTAAACATCTGGCTTGTCAGACATAGACTGGAATTTATGTTCAAAAACAATCCAGCACAGCAGGGAAATAACAATGACAGTACTTGATGCTGCCCAGATTGGGCTGAGCTCCAGTGTTCTCATCCTTTAGAGGGAACATATGACTGAGGTGGTGAGTCAAATTTGAGAATTCTCAAAATGGACAGCCACCAAAATCTTTCAGAAACAAAGACCTGGGAGTTCAGTTTTCCCCTTCTGGAAATCACCATAGTTTGATCACTCTTAAGGAATCACACCAATATATCTGAAATGGTCCAAGTGGACCTAGAATGCTTCAGTGCCTTGCACTTATTCTTCTTATACTGTACCTGTCAGGTGGCAGCTAAATACAAGTACACAACAGGTAGATGATGCTTCAGTTGTCAAAGCAGCATCTTCCACTCATTTCAATGAGCTGAGCATGGCATATTCTTGTGGGATCGCTGGCTGATCCAACAAGACGTGAGAGGTGATCACTTGGAGAGTCCAACCAGCACTGACTGATGTGATAACACAACATTAAAAAAACCTGGAACGTTCTTTAGAGCTGACTGCTATGAAGACTGATCATGAAAGCAGAAGACAGGCTTGGCACACTTTTTGGCTTCTTTGAAGAATGAAGCCTTTTCTTAAAATGCAGGAAATAATCTGAGTTGTTGCATGCTGCTTTCTGAAACAGAGGAATGCATGGGCTTGGCCTGCTTTACAATGTGTATCCTGCCCCTGCATACAGGTGTTACATGCATGAGGCACTGTCTCCAGAAATACCCCTTGTTGGGGCTACATGCAGAGTTATCACTCCTACTGATGCCCGTGCTTACTGTCTGATACTCGGGAGACCCAGCTGTGGGTGCCTGCAATGACAGCCCCTGGCTGCTCAGTCAATCACAGCCAAGCCTTGCCTGAGGTCACTATCTATTACACTGTGATTGTGAACCTTTCATTTCACCTGGCTGATAAACAGCCTTTGTGTGGGCCTGCACAGATGTTGAAGTTGGATCATATACACACACATGAGCAGAGTAGCTTGTGTGACAGTGCACATGTACATACAGCACACCTGTGTACATGTCAGCTTATACATGCAGGTAAATGTGGACAAGGGGAAGAAAAAAAGCATTTTTACATGATGAAAGCTTGCTCTAAGTTCAGCATTTTCGCAGAAGCGGTGATCAAGAAAGAGAGACAAAGAACAGACATATTCAACATACATTTTACATTTGTAAATACATATGACATTGTCTGCCACTAAAGTATTTTAATACTCCTGAACTATGAAAACAACCATTACACAGAGTAAACAAAGAGACTGCAAAACTTCCCGAGAAGAAAAGAATATCCCAACAGTCCATTTCATTTATGATCATAAAAGCTAAAAAGTAATAGCATGTTAATCTACTGGCCGTGAAAATGTTCAAGCAAACAAAAACCTCAACACTTTCCTGAAACTTGTTAAAATTTAAATCCTTAAAAGAAAAAGAGGAGCTGTGGTCCTCTTCCGAAAGTGTGTGTCCTAGGAACCCTGGCATTCATAAACATGTATACAGAATGATGTCCTAATTCTGTCATTTCTACCTTTGTTTTTATATGGAAATTCTGGAGAGACGTTAAATTCTGGGATACTGAGGAGGTGATTCAAAACCACTTAGGGTTTGTATTTCTGATTTCAAGCACTTTTAGATCTGCCATCCATTCTGACTTTTGATCAGTCAGAATGGCATCATATAAAGTAAAAATGGGGGCAAACCGTATTTGACTTCCCTTTTTCCTACCTGTGTCAGCAGTCCTTTGATCATCGTCCCACCTAAAACAAAATAACCAGCTCTCTAAGCTAAGGGACACATACTGACATTTTTTGGACACGAACATCCCCCTCTTTTCTCTCAGCAGAAGAGCTCTACGGGACACGCCTACCTTGCAAACTTTTCCTTATCACCAGAGATTTGATCACCATCATACCTAGAAACAAGAAATAGTACGTCAGTCAACAAGGGTCACACGTTGCATTATAGTCAACACACAGCAGAAAGCAAAGAGGTTCACAACTGCAAACTATTACAAATAACAGCAAGAAAAACAAGGGAATGAGAATGATACAGCAAAGAAAACACAGAGCCTGATGATACTTCCAAGCCATGCCGATTAAAAAGCTTCACTTGTATATTTAAAAAAGTAGAAGACATGTTTCAGTGGATTTATGCAAACACTTTGACATACACTGATTGCTTGGGAAACTTGACAACCAGCACCATTACAGAAAACACCAGTGAGCTTTTATCGACAGCAGCCCATGAAATATTCATTGCTGTGTTGGAAGTGAACGAGCTGTCTCTGTTCCTGCTTGCAACCACAGCTCACTCCATTCAGCAGAGGGCACTGATGGTCTACAGATAACACGGGAGGGCAGAGACTCGGCTGAAGTGCGATGTGTTATGTAAGGACGCCTTCAGGAAAAAGTTTTGGAGGTACAGACACTGTACTGGCTGTTGTGGAGACCAGCAAAAGTTAGGCAGGCAGGTGAAACTGCTGGGTAAATAGAAGTGAAATTTAAACTGGCTTAAATCCCTAGAAGTAAACAGGTACTTCGTTCCTACACAAATCAACAGAAGTTGGATGCCCAGCCAGGTATGTGCAGTGTATTGGCAGCACTTTTATGGAGGAAATCCAAACCAATGGGACTTTTGCCCTGTGAGACCAAAGCTTCACTGTTTCTGAACCATTGTCCCAAAGACAGGCAGCAATGTGACATTTCAGCAAAAAATTACATACTGCTCCTCTTTCCCTTTCCTAAAAAACATTCCAATCATTTGAAATTAGATTTTGTTAGCACAGTTACAAAAAGACACATCTGTTTGAAAAAGCTCTTACATTTGAAGAAACCAAATTGCTTGTTCCAAAACAGAAAATTTAGGTTTTGGAAAATACAAAAATAAGGTAATGTCTTTTCTAAAAGTAAGGGTATTACTGCTCAAGAATATTTAAGTGAGATTTTGTATTAGAATTACACCTTTCCAAAATGATGTAATTTATTACAACAGACAGCATATGAAGGTCCCATGTATTAGCTAAAAAAAGAAATACAGACTAAATAAGCATGTTTTTCTCGTCTAAAAAACTAATAACGAACTTTTTCTTTTTTTCTTCTCAAATTAAAACAAAGTTCCTCATGAAGTTTCATATTTTCCTTCCTCATTAAGACTCAAACACTAAAGACAAAGCTTAAGCAAGACTTGAGCTGTCTTTATGTTGTGTTTAACACCAGCACCCTCAAAACATTCAAGTGAAAATGCCACTTTATTCCCCTTGACTGTGGCCAGAGAACAGACTGAGACTAAAAATTTCCAACAAAAAGACAGATTCCATGAGGAATGGCTACATGCCACTATGTGGGAAGCACATGCACACAGCTCCATGTGAGGATGAGATGCCATGCAGAGATACCTGAGCTGACCTGGCAGTCCCTGAGAAGCAAAGTGTGTTAACTCAGGTGGAGTACTGTACTACACCACTACTCCTGTGCTCCTACAAGCCTGAGGCTTTTCTGCTCATCCTTCTCTGCCTAACTGGGCTGAAGATGTTATTGCCTCCAACTACTGCTTTTTTACTTCCAGTCTCCCAGCTGACCTTTCTGCACACATGCTCCTTCAGGCACTTCAGTCAAAGCCAGCTGGGTTAGCTTAAACATTTAAACAGTAGTTCTTTGCTGACCAAATAGTTTTGACTGAGATAAGCTAGGAATCAGTCATGTGAGCACCCTGGAGAAGGGAAAAGTCATAAAGAGAGAGAGAGCACAGCTAGAAGAGGATGTCTGAACATAGCTGTGGGTTGTCTCTGCATTGTTTTTCTGTACTCTCTAAAAAGAGACAATCTGAGGTCTGTAGAGCAGTTCAGATTTAAATACCAGATTTTGATCTGACATCTAAAATCAACTGAGTCTAAGCACATCACAGCATACCTCTCCAATAAAACTAGTGGAACTATTGGCTCAACCCACCAGCAAACTTTGAAAACCTGAAGCCAGGATGGAGAAAGACCAACACGTGTACCAGTGTGCCTAGAAACCCCGAAGCTTATGCAGGCACAAATCAGGTCCCATTCATCAAAAATCTTGTTCCCTCAACATGTGTCTTCTGGCAAATATTAGGACTAAGCCCTCACATCACCAGTTTTAACAGCAAGGACTGGAGTAGCCTTTCTGTAAATGACATCAGCTCAACATGGGTGCTGCTGGTCTTGTCCAGTAAATTCTGATACAGTATCTTCAGCACACTTATCTTTCAGACTGACTAGGAAGATCTGTTAAACTCTACAGTGACAGTTGTGTTTCAACATGGCTGCTGCTAGAGAGCTGCAATTACAATTTGGATAATCAGCAGTCACCCACAAGCCTCAAAGTGTCTACACCCCTCGCTGCAGCTGCTTGGTTTCTGATGAAAAAACGCAAACAGTGTGACCAGAAATGAAAAGGAAAAGTGAGAAAATGACAATGATGCTTTACTGTTTATTTCTAGCTTCGAATATTCCACGTTAATTAACATTTATTTTGTCAATTTTTACTATTCAGTTACGCCTAATGGTACATTATGTAAAGCTCACTAATCTTAAAAAAACTCAATCCACCTCTAGGATCTGTCAAATTGTCTTAACAAGCAGTTAACATCTGAAATAAATTAGAAATAGAATTCCACTTTCAGTGGCAGAAAGACAACTTCAGCAATGTCAAACAGCCAAAGTATATCTACAGCAGTTGAAATAATAAGCTAAAAATCACAAATTTTTTCATTTGACATAGCTGCAGAGTGAAATTATGACACACACACTGTCAGCTTTATAAGCCAATAACTACATTAGGTAGATTTCTACCAAGATGCCTAATTTGCAGAGGAAGCTGATAAAAACAGTAACTAGAATTTGGGTCAAGTTGTTGGCAAGTTCTTCAGCCATATTCATATTGACTTTAAAACATCAGTAGTGAGACAGTTGTCTTTCTTCACTGAGAGAAGTCAGGGATTTGGCTGACTCTTCGTAAATGCTCACCTTGAAAATTTGCTGGGCCCCTCCCCATCTTCATCATCGAAGTCCATTCTGTGAAAGCAAGATTTCCAAATCAGTAATCAAGATGTAGGCAATGGGGCCATGAACATTCAAGCCAGTGGTTCTCAAACTTGTTTGCTTTCTGTTTTGACTAGAGGTGTTAACAACTGCAGATTCCAGTCTTGCTCATATTCTCCAGACCTAGAAGTAGCTCATGTGCTGACTTATGTCCCAGACCTCCTCCTTAAGTCAGCAGAAGAGACGAGCTCTTCCTTGGGCCAAATCCCAGTCCTCCAGTTTGGCTTCTCCAAGGAGCCACAAAAAGCAGGAACCTCTTTCTTCACTTCTCACGCAGAATGACTGGGAAGATTAACTTCCTAAATTAGACATCTAAATTAGTTTCCTATGTTAGGCAGTGTGATTGTTTCCTTCCCACTGATATTAAGCCACTACAAAGCTAAGCAATAGTATAATTTCCAAAGCATTTTATACATTTTAATACTTTAAAAGGAGATGGTCAAATACATATATCCCACTTACAATGTGGTGACTCTGCCACTAATTTAGAGTAAGAACCAAGCTGATATAAAATTACCACATACAATTATTGTATTAGTGTATTTATTTTAGTAAGAAAATACATTAGTATGATATACAGATCTTGATTAGTCACTTTAATTTGTGTAGATAGAAAATCATAGATCTGTTTTGCAAACAACTTTGTCAGATTTCTTTGACACTGTAGGCTTTCTAACATTTCATTGTAATAAAACTTCATACAATTACAGATTACATATGTAACACTCCTCATATTAACAACACATATAAGTCCTATTAAAGGCAAAATCCCTGCAAAGTGACAATGACATTTATCTCGGTATTAAAAGAATTTCTACCAATTACAAGTTGAGATTTCTATGTTTAGGGTGCGGTAACAATGATGTAAAAACACTCTCTAGAACTACATCAGCATAGAGAAGTACAAGTGCCAGTTAGGCAGTACTGCCTCATTTCCTAACTCTGATAACCAAGACAGACTGGCCCATAAAAGATGTGTCTGAGTCACAGCAACCTCCATACAACTGGGACAAGGGCAGCAAATCATCACAGGAATTGGACACAATATTAGGAAAGTCACAATAATATTTTCCAGATGGTTACAGTGATTATTCATTTCTGGAGGAAGCAGAGGGAAAACCATTTTCCCCAAAGAGTCTTAAGAAAAGCTGTGTATTTAACTTGCTTAACTTTGATGCAATCATCATTTTCATTATAAATTACATCTCTGCTCACCTAATTGCCACCAAATCCAGTCCCAAAGTCCGTGACCTTTCAGCTGCCTTGTGCAGAACGCCACCAACCTCCAGTGGCCAGTGCCCTCGCCCATGTCATGGGGCTGCAGCTAAGCCAGGACCCAGCTGCTGCTGTCACCCCAAACGTGCCCTTCAGTGCTGACACCAGCAGCCTGAATTCCCCTTTGACCACAGACAATACTCCCAGCAATTTAACATTTACATATTATTGTCTAGCCAAAAGTCTCCTCTTACCTACCTGCTTCTTCCCCACATATAATAATGTGCCTGCAGGTGACACTCCAGAACAAACTTCTAAGTTATTCTAATTGCAGTGTTTCTACCCACACTGAAAATGTGAAAGTCAGTGTTACAGGAGAACTGCTGGTCCAGAAGTGGAGGGCACATCTGACCAGCACTGGGCTGGCTCCACCCAAAACCTCTCACAAAAGCATCACATCCAGCACGTCCTTCACTGAAACACAACTGAGAGAAACCTCCAGTTTCAAACCAGGGGGAAAGGGCTGCAGAAAAAATATACACCTATGGGGGAAAGCCTTTCTTCAGGGATTTTATAAGACACTGCTTTAATATGGGACAGATGAATTTTTTAACTCTTTTGCTTCCTCTCCAGTACACTGAGATCTCATGCCTTGGTAGATATGATTCTATGATTTTCTAAGCTTCCAGCCAAATACTCCAGCTGAGTGGATTTCCCCCCAAAATCAGAAATTAGCTCTACTGCATTTAGTCTTGATTATGATTTCTGGAATACAATGCAGAGAACTACAGAGAAGCTGATGACAGTTAAAGGCTTGATCCTGCTGCCCACACTGTGTCCCCACCTCTGAAGGAGTAAGGGGGACTAACACACCTATTTATCAAGATGGTTGGATATCAGCTTCTCACCTTAGATGGGTTAATATCATAGGTAACAACTCCCACATTGACAATGGGCTCATCATGGCATAACCTGAGTGCTTAGGGTGTACTATCAGTCTGTACCCTAAATCTTTAAATAATGCCTTTGCCCTGTTAAACTACTCAAAACCCTTGACTTTATTCCAAATGCAATATTATAAAAAAACTCCAGATATTGAACATAAAGTTCATTAAAATTATCAATACTTGTAAAAATGCAACAGCAAAATGTATCTTTGTCTCGTCTTTGTTAATAAACACATTTCCTAATTTCACATTTCACTGTGCAAAATGAAAAAACCCTTTTGAAACATTAAAAAAAAAAATCTCAGGTATAAAGTCATTGATTCCAATGTCCTGCTTGATCCACCGTGTCTGGTTTACAGTGAGGCAGAGGGGAAGACAGTGAATCAGTTGTAACCTTTAGCAGAACACAGCAGAACACGTAAAAATAATATTCCATCAACCTCCTCATACCCTGACAGATAAGATCTTCTGTTTAGATAGGATATACTGCACATTAGCAAAACAGTAGAAGCAGCCTCCCAGAAGACAAATGACATCATTTCAGAAGATTCAGAAAGACTATCTTTTATCTTCATTTAAAATTCCCATTAAAAAGAGGCTTTAAAAAGAGCTGCACTATGCTCTTTTGTTTTGAAGAGACGGCATAAATCTTGTTTTCCTCTTTCATACTGTTCACATCAATCGTGAAAAGGCCTGATGTATGAGGTACTTATTAAAATGTATTTTCCTTAAAAGGTGTGGGTACCATAAATACAGTGATAAAAACATTTTTAAAAATGTAATTATTCTCAATTATTTTCATACAAAAAAACCCTAAAACTCTACAACAAGGTAGACCTGCACAGGTTAAAAAATTGAGATAGAAGAGAATTTCAAGACTGCAACAAAATTACTATGTAAAATTCCCAGGAAACATCAAAAGATGCTTGCCATGATTATACAGTGTAGGAAGGGGACAGGCAGGAATGGCCAGGAGCAGATGCAGCTCAGAGGCAGATGGGGATCTGTACTACAGCCTTTTGTTCAGTAAACTATTGTGGGGTTACAATGGTGGGCTGAGGTCTCTTCCTCCCCAGATCTTAATAGTTCTGGGTCAAAGAAAAGACCAGAACAAAACCAATGCAACTGAAACCAAATAATCAAAAAAACCCCTAACCCTCCCTGCCCAAGTACAGACAAGCCAGGAAGGTGAAAGAGCCCCTTATTCTTTAATACAGCAAAGCCTAAATTAAAAACACATTAAATAAAGAACTGAGGATGCATTAATCTAAGGTAGTCATTGACCACTGCAATGCATTATCTTATGCTGTCACTCTTTTCCATAAAGCAGTTGGTGTAATTTATAGAAAGGAAAAATATTTTTCCAAGCTGTCAATGAAGCCAAATGTCTACACGGCAGAGAAACCTTCTGGGTAGCCAATGAGTTTAAACTGATCTACATTCAAGTCCATACAGCAATTATTCTGCCAGCTTGCCTCAGCAATTATGAGAAAAGAAACAATTTTCAGAGATAACCAAAACTGGGAAAGCTGGCTGTGTACACCAGCTCCGTTCCTTTATGTCTGACACAAAGCATTCATTTCTAAAATGCCCAAGGATTTAGGTGTACAAAGATGTATCGCCAGGACAGTAATGAAAGGACCAAGTGTTAGTTGCAACTTTGTTCAAAGACAGGCTTGGAGGAATCAGACACAGCAGGCATTCTTTCCCTCAAGGTCTGAATACACACACACTGAGCATAAAGAAAAAAAAAATGCACCCTCAGCTCAGGCTTGGAGAAGGGCTATTAGTTCAGAGCTGTGGTGCACAGATGAAATACCACCATCTGGGTATAAAAGCAAATCTATACTGACTCACTGAATTTGCATGTTAAATACATTTAAAATAATTTGATTTTATGTTCCTCTCACCCTCCCCTCACTCCACCTTCTCACAAATAGATGACAATACTTAAAACACAACGGTTAAAGCATTTTAATTAATATCAAGTCAGTACTTAATATAATCAGAATATTTCACAGTCAGCAGCACCAATCCTTGGCAACAGTAAATTGCAAACTGGTACTCACAGTTGACATGGTTTATGATCAAAAAAGAGATCAAATATCCTGCAACTCAAAAGTACAAAAGCTTATCTATGTTAGGTAGCAATGAAAATATGTTAATGCTTTGTTTTCTCTTTTGAGTGCAAGTTTAAAAAGGTTTTTCCGTTCAGCAGCTTGAAAATAAAAATGTGATGCCTGTCAAAGACAGATTCAGGAGTCTCTCAGACCAGTTTCATACAGCTAGCTCAGCAAAAGAAGGACACTCAGTGCCAGCACATCTCTAAATTGTTCTGTTCAAAGGAATCTGCCTCGGAACAACAGCCAGAGTGTTCATGTCACACCAACCTGGCTCCCCTTTGGAGGCACAGTCCACCTTCTCCCTTGTTAATTCACTCCAAGATTGAGACTCCAGCACTGTTACTTGAGCAGACGCCTAAAACTGGCAACGTACCTTGGCAAACAATCCCTAGAGCAGCCTCACAAGGAATAATGTCTTTTCCTTAGGTGCCCTTCATTGAAGGTTTTACTCACACTATCAACCCTGTTAAGCCCTACCATTGTCTTATTCAGGACCAAATATAAGACTAATCAATCTCTTCTGAAGGCAGTCTCAGATCAGGGATCTCTGAGAAAGCATCACCTAAAGACCATTATTATATGTGATCAACCACTGATAAAAATGGGGGTTTACTGTAATACTAGAGAGGAGTTTTCCACTCTTCTGAAGCTCTTGCTACACTTTTCTTCTAACACATGGGATTACTGTGAGTTGCCACAGAGCAATCTGATGTGGAAAAACCATCCCTGTATCACATCAATGTCTGAAGTTCCCCAGGTTCTCCTTCTTCTTTAGCAGAGCCCCCACGCTTGTGTAAGGGCTGAATTTGCTTCAGGCCCTTCTCCCAGCAGCAGACTGTGCTGCACTTCCAGAGAGACCCAGATTATCATAATCCACGATTTGTGAAGGGGGACTGTTCATGGTATTTCTGTACCTGGAACTATAAAGAAAACATCTTTAAACAGGCCTCCATTTAAGAGACTCCAAGTGCAACCTTCAGGTGAAGTTGGATAAGTCTGCATGTGCAATCTTGCTGCTTTTATTCACATGATAAATCATTTTGGGATTAAGCAGATGTAGGCAATATGCATTCATTACATCTACAAGAGTCACAGGATCTAAGCTCCATTTCTGGATGCTTTGCCAAACCTGAAAGTCTTTTGAAACAAGCAAAACAAGAAGCCACACAGCAGCATGTTTGATCTTGCAGGAGGAGCAGATATATCGAAGAGAAAAACAAAACATCAGTGACTAATGTCATAATGTAATTAGATACATAAAACATTACATACTAAATGTACACATACATACAGGTACATTTTGAGTTTTACAATACCAGTAATTTCCAGTTCCAGACCTCAAAAAAAAAAAAGAAATGGCTTACCCAGAGCGACGCTTTCCCCCTCTGGAAGGCATGGATCCTGCCATCCTCACTTGTCCACTTGCCATTGGAGCCACTGGCAAGGCCACCGAGCCAGGAATATCTGATGCCATTTCTGTAAAGCAGAGGTAGGGAAAGAGGTGGGGGAAATCCTTTAATCCATTACCTTCAAGGAGAAACCTGTTGTGACAACATTAGATAAAGGTCCTTTCCAAAATAAACAGAGGAAGTTTTCCTTTTTATTTCTAAAGGAAAAATAAAGCTCTCCTACCCAAAACCCAGCAGATTTACAGCTCCCTTACAAGAAGCCCAGTTGTGTCAATAGCCATTACCAGTGCCTGGGAGACAATCACAGGTAGGTACCTCTATATTTCAAGTGACCTACTGGTTCTCATTTTATGTCTCCAAGGGGCTGTCAGATAAAGGCCAACAACCTTTTTGCAACAGTTAAAGTGCCCTGTACAGAAATGCAGAGCTGAATTCCCAAGACAAATAAAGCTGTAGATTGTGGTACCAGGGTCTCAAGAAAAATAAAAAAACCCACCTTCTCAGTTTGCCAGAGAGGTCAAGAGTTTAGAGTAGAGATGAATTATCAGATGACACTGTTTTTTATTATTTATGTTCTGGAGGCATTAGAGGACCAGACTGAACTTAGCAGAGCTTGAAGGTTTCCTGCACTTCTGTGTGGTGTCCTGCAGAGCAAAACCGAGCCCAAAATCCAGGCTGATATTCATCCCTCTGACAGTGCTCAAGGTATAGCCACAGGTTAATGGGCTCCTCAAAACTCTAAACTTTGATCTGAGAAACAGCAAGAGCTCACCTTATGCAACGGTTTTCATACCACTAATGGCAAGTATTTATAAAACCTATTAATAACAGATCATTACACTTCAAAAAAGAAAAGTGGAATATAACACATTTATGACCTTTCCTTCTATCCCATGGATTATGCATGTTTTTCCTCTGTGTAACTCTTATAAACTATATGAGCAATTATAACTTTTAAATGCAGATATACTTTATTCACTCTGGAGGTAAAATCTACAGTCAAAACATTTAATTATCTTGAAAGAAAATGCATCTTCCTTCCAACTTTTCTTTTTAAAAAATCTTGGCAAGTTATCTGGAGCTACAGCTAAATATAATTACTAATGGAAAGCAAATCTGTTAAAAAATCCTGCTATTTTTTTTCCCAACAGATAAGTACAAAATAACTTCAATTATGGAAACAGGAATCCATGTTCTTTCATTATGTCTGGAGAGCACTTCCATCTCTGCCATACTTTATATACATCCATTATGCAATATTATGCATTTCAAATAATAACATTTTATCTGTTCACTGATTTCATGAATTTCTTCTAGTACATTTACTTTTATTAACTCCTCTTCAACTAAAAAGCAACAGACCAATATTTTTTAACAAAGTCTACAAGGCCAAACAATGAGATCTCTGCCTACAACCCCACACCACAGAAAGTCCCACTGTGGCTAAAGCTGCAGCTATGTGGAAACACAACATTAATGGACATTAGCATATTTCCATACAAATAAAAGCATGAGCATCCAAACAACAGTAAATCACTATTTCCAGAATAAGTACCCTTAGCAGTCTAATGCCCATAATTCATTCAGAACATTCAAACTCACATTTCATGGACAGAATGAAGGTCATTTTGAAATGCTCTGCTTGCTCATTTATTAAAGCAGATGGTAAAAACCATAATAAATCTACCTACAAAGTGTCCCTGTCACTCAGAAACACATTTCAGTATAGATAATCAAGGAGATCAGATTTTTTTAAAGCAGTAGTTGTAAAACAATTTCACATCATCTCTGAGCAGTATTTTTAGAGAGTAAAAACAATATTGTTTTTGTTACTGTGATGAGAAATTCTTGTAACCTCATCTTCCTCAATCTAAAACAAAGATGATGAAAAAACAGGCCAAGGGTTGGATTAATCTACTCTTAAAAGTCCGAAAGCCAAAGTTAATTATTTAAGGCAACTTTACAGATCACTAAAAAGGAAACAAAGCCCCCTTGCACTCCCATACACATCCCATGCTTGGAGGTACATCCAAAACAGGTTGAGCAAACCTCTTTCTATAGGGCACTTGTTCTCACCACTGACAACTTGGGGAGACTCAGACAGACACGTTTTGATCATTGTGCAGTTTGAGTAGTTGGGGATAGGCAGAATGAGTCGCTTTTCTGCTCTTACATTCAGCCTTTCATGTATGAAGATAAAAGAGGCAAGGGTAGCTAGCAGGTTTCAAGTAGGAAGGACAAACGGAAACTGCGTATAAGGAAAAAGAAAAAACAAAAGGTTAAAGGAATGGTCAAACGACCAAACCAGAGGCTCAGTTATGTCACTGTCCAAAAACACCTGCAAGAAAACTCTGCAACAAACAGATCATCTGTGTAAAAGGGTATAAGCCAAAGAGTTACTATATAAGTATCTTGAGTCTATAGAATGGCACATCGAAAACAGTACAATACCAAAAGTAACTTCTTTACACCAAAGAGCCTTCACGTACATCTTCACAGTCCCAAGAGAATGAAACCAAGCTCATAGTGCTGACTGCTCTAAAAAGAGGTCTTCAAAAACTTCCATTTCCCAAATATAAGCATGAGAAAAAAAATTAAACAGGGGATCCACTCTCACTAATCCACACGAAAGCTCAGATAAGAGGAAGGAAAGGTTCAGGCCCTTCAAATCACAAGACTTTCCATTATACAACAGTCTGAAGGTATGACAAACCTGCACATACATCAGTTTGTAAGACACTTTTAGAGTTTCCATGTCAAAGAGACACCAGCCCTTCTGTCATCTATTGCAGCTTTCCTGAGACCATCGAGGATGGACATACACTGCTAAGAAATGCAGTCACTTTCCAAAATTTCTTCCCTTATACAACAGAATCAGAGCTCTGCAGATGGAGAAACCAAGAGGGCTGGGTCTCTTTCAAGCCAGGCAGCAAACACAGCAAAGAAAGCAACTCCAAGAGCAACAGCAGCACAGAGCAGGGAACAACCTGAACCTGACCTGCCCCAGCGAGGGCAGCCAGAGCAGCAGTGAAGCACCTCACACACAGGCTTGGCGTACAGTGACACCAGAGCACCACAGGAGGACTTCAGGAACACAGATGACAACATGACCAAGTGCTCAGCTGCAGCCAACAGGGTGTTGGAAGCCCTACTGAAGTTGGGTGGTTGCGCAGAAATGTAAGCAATCGATTCTGGCTGTAAAAACTTGGCTCACAAAAGGACCAGTTCTCTGCTGAAGGCTGCAAGAACTGGGGAGACAAAGGAATGGATATGAACTGCTTCCAAAATTACTTTCATGTCTACTCGTTCACAAGCATATAAATAAGACAAGATGGTATTTTTACATTTATAAAGTACAGTTGGTGAGAAAAGTAGAAACTTTGACATATTATCTCAGAAATGAGGGTCAACCTGGGAAGGCAGGGCCAGATGCAAAATCTGATGGAACCATCAGCTGCTTCTCTGACCAAGCACCTGAGAAGTTACCTGTCTGTGGATGCTCAGGAAAGAAAACAAGAGAGATTAAAAAGACACCCATAAATGGGAGTCTCAGACAGAAATACTGTAGTAGAGAGGCATTCCAGGGAGCCTATTACCATAAACAAAACAAAGAAAAGGTGTAGTGTGTGCATTGGACACAGAGCTAAAAAAAACCCAACATAAAAAATCATAAGAGTAACCTGCAATTGTGTGAAGTTACATCAACATAAACTGAGGGCAGTCCCAGTTACTCTGTTGGAGCATAAACTAGTATAAAAGTACAGCACTGCAGAAGGGTGTCAAGTTGGTTATTGATATATATATATATATATATATAAAAGGACATGCTTGGTCAACAATCCAGGCTCATATAAGCAAACCCACATCCAGACACATGTTAACACTGATGTTCACAGAAATGTTTCAGCTGCAACAAAAGTTATGAAACAAGCTGTTCTCTTTTTGAGATTGAACGTTCCAAGAGTGGACCTTCTTTCTTCCAATAGAAATAAAGCAAGTGTTGCTTACTTTACTCAAAATTAAAACATGAGCATAAGGATATAATTCTCAGAAAGTAAAACAAGGTCAAGCTGAACATTCATGAAAATCATCTGCAAGCATCAAGGCAGTGTTCTGAATAAATTTACTTAAAAGATGTTCCTTAGCATCAAATAAAAGTTACTTTTTTGCTGAAAAAAATGTATACAATATTTAATTCTGAAGGTTACAGAGTTACCTAGAGATCTGCCAAAGAAATGCTATTAAAACAAAACCCAACACAACATTCACAATCTTCAGTGATCTTCACTCACAATTCTTCCAGTTAGATGACATCTTACACCTCTTGTCTTACCACTGTCATGTCTGGAAGCAGGTCTGATCCTGCCCCTAATACTTATGTTCATCTTGGGGATCCCTGAGGGGCCTCATTAATCCAGGGACAATGTCAGTGCTCAATGTAAAAGCAGCAGAATTAGTCCCTCCATTTCTGTCCAGAATTAATTTCACTGCTGAACACTCCAAGTTTGGATATTACACTTTTCTCCAGTGCCACATGTAAGTCACCTCCAAAATAATCAGGGATTTTTTTGAAATGAAAAACAATCTGCAGATGCACATTAAAAATACAGGGATAAAACATAGGGGTTTATTCCCAATAAAATCCATGTTCATCTCAAACTCTGTTATACAAATCTGCAAAAGAAACAGCTACTGTGCTCTTCACAAAGCAAAACACAAAGAGCAAGCTAAATGCTGCACAAGGATACTGTGAAAGTGCACGAGAACCACAATCACAGCAAGAATTACTGGACAGTCCAATACGCCAGGATGAACCTGGAGTTCTCAGGCAGAGAACTATTAAACCATGGCTCTTAAGGCCAAACTTTAAATCTTGAACCCCACTCCAGATCCACCACCTGAAATGCAGCCTTAACTTGTCTCTGACACAAATGTTGTGACGTGCTGAGACATCCCCCAGAGAAGTTCAGCTCCTTGGCCAGGTGTCTTCACAGTCTGCACCACAGAGCTCCAGGGCCGATGGTCCCTGCTCTGCTTCTCTCCAGAAATCACGGCCATGCATCTTGCTGTGCAGCTTTGAAATACAACCAGACGCTGTGCATGACAAGACTTTCTAAGTCCATCTTACAAAAGGTCCTATTAACTACACTATTTTCAGCAACTTGAGCACCCAAGCTATACTCTCCTTGCCTACAAACACCGGACACGGACAGGGCCGGGTTTAAATCCAAAGTCTACTGGAGAAATGGTTCTGCCAACTCCAAGAGACTTTGAATCCCTGACATTGACTTTAACGACCAGTTCCAGGTTTGCTATTACTGAGCATGCTCTCCACAGGGCTCTTTTATCCTTCAGCATCTACTGTAATAAATGGGATTAAAGTCAGATACCAGCATCTGACTGAACGAAGGAGATTCTGCTTTTATCAATACAAATGCGACAGATTTCCAGCCACTAATCCATAGAATGACTGAGATGTCAATCACCTCCAAGTAAATGTGGATCTAAGCCTAAACACAGAATTATGAACATGCCCTCTCCCATCAACAGCATCGTACACAGAGATTTTAAAATATTCTTTTAAATATTCTGAGAAAGCAGATTTCAAAAACTTCTTTGGAAACTGTATTTTTCATTACCCTGAAGTCATACGGGAGTTGGATGCATCTCAGCTAAAAGGTTTTGATTGCAGTCAATTGCAAAGGGGATTTTCTGCCTAGCACAGAGACATTTAAGAATAAAATTTATCGTATCTCTTACTTTAGAATATGCCAATTAAAATACGAAGCCATCATGTAGTGAAAAATATTTCACAGAAACACTAATGCTAGAAATCTAGCTGTATATTTAGTCATTGCTTTTATGTGTTAACTATAGAGATTATAAAACAGAGCTCACTCTCAAAGAATATAAAAAATAAAACATTTTCATTGTTCCTGATAACTCCGTTAAATACTGTTTTACTTGCATTCCATTGCCAGACACTTAAAATAGACTCCACATCAAAAAGATCTACTGTACAGACAGGATATGCAGAAAAGCAAAAACATTCCTTTCCATGCTCTCAACAGAATCACGATTACAAATAAATCACAAAATATAAGAAATCCCACCTTTAAGGAAGATTCTTACAAAGATGCTATTTCTCTCCCGTGAACAAAACCTTCTAGGAGAGAAATTTTATCCGCATATAAGAAGAGTCAGAAACCTCTGGGAAGAAATGTAGCAGCATTGGTATTCTGCTCAGAAAATGTCATCACAGATCTGTTTACCTTAACTGTGGACCATGATTCAGCCGGTGACAACCGTCTTGCATACTGATCAATTTATTTGCAGCAAAATTACTAACATTTTCTACTTTAACCATTTAGGTTCTGGAAACAGCTACTAAGATAGGAAGGGCTTTTATGAATAATATATAAACCCTAATTAATTAAAAACTTCCCCCTCCACCACGATGTCCTGCATTTTGGGGTCCGTGTGGGGGCTCACCCCTGATCTTGAAGAAAAACTAGGGCATATGGTTAGTTACTAGAACGTTACTAGAGAAACGTTCCCTTTTTTAAAATTAAAATCAGAGCTTTATCATCCGTCTGCATCACAGGTGAATGTTAAGCATACGTGCAGGGGGAGAGATGATGCAATGAAGCTGTTCAGTTGAGGGGCTGTTCAGCAGAGACAGGGACCAGCAATTCAAGAGAGTGATCTAACTGGTGTTCCAGATGCCAAATCCAGTCATCTTTGCTCACTGCCTTTTCTGCTGTGACTCTGGAGGAGATGTCAGAGTTAGTGACAAATCTAAGAGATATTTACCATATGCCCGATCAGTAGACCGGGAGAGCAGGATTAGAAGCCAAAGAGGCAAAATACTCTATGGTGCCTCCATACCCAACTGCTGTATTCACACAACCCATTCGTGGAGCCCTGGGATCTCAGTACAATCCAGACATTTTTGCGTGCCCTGTAGTTCAACACCACCACAAGGATGTGCAAAAGGAGGTGGGATGCAGACACAGAATTAGAAATAGACCTTGACTAAGAGGGATTTGGTCTGCTTTAGAGGGATTCTTGCTTCAAGTGTTCATCTTGAGGGACAATGCAAGACAGATCTCTGCAGGATGAGCAGCTGACACTGAAAATCAGAGTCCTCTGAAGAATTCAAAACTAGACATGCAGAAACCATGGTACCCAAAAACCCAGTTGTAAAAATGTTAATCTTATGATTCTTTAAACAAAAAAATTATTTCATACAGTACAATGTGATTTTGAATGCTACTTCGAAAATATTCTTATTTCCTATTTTCATGTTAATCACCCTGTTTATTCCAGTCATGTCTGGTAATTCCATCCATCCATATCTAATATCTATCCTGTGGTCAAGGCACAACAATTTCCACAGATATCAGGGCATAAGAAAAGGGTGGGGACCACATCCATGCTCACTGCCTGCATGACCAACAACAACCCATATGCAACTGAATAAACTCAGGATGGCCTTTAGCATGATCCAGAAGAAGACCTGGAGTCCCACTTCTGCCCCTACTGCAGGGAATGTTATAGACTAAAAATTAAACTTGAGGCACAGACAGAAAATGCACTTTGCTACCTAAAGTTAGGTTGGGAAGAAGGGAAAGGGTAGCTGCTTTGTCATTCCTCCTATCTTCCTGACATATGGCATGGCACCTATGACCCTGAATTTTTCCCTGGCTAATTTTCCACTTCTTATTCATAATTCCTTGTTATCTCTTCTTGACCTATTCAGCCTCTGACTGAGGTGAACTATTCCTTGTACTCCCTCTAATAAGCCAATACATCCAACTGCTGACAAGTCCTGCCAAATTGTGACCATCGCCCTCAAAAGAGGTTGCTGGAATTCAAAACAAGGAGGAAAGGTTAAAGAAGAGGCTTAAATGGCTCCTGTCCTGAAAGCATGTCTCTAGTCTTGGAAAACAATAAGCCCTCTCAGAATTAAAACAAGGCTTGTACCTTCACTGCAGAAGGAACTCGAAGATGCACCTGAACTTAAGCACCTGGCCTGCCTCTAAAATTTGACAATCTTTCTCACTGCAGAAGTGACAAACAGAACAGTGCCCAGGTCTGGACCGCGATTACAATGGGCCGATGCATTAGAAGAAAAGCACTTCTACAACCAAGGTCTGGAAATGCATGAGAGAAGAGTGAGCTAGAAACAACTCCAAGGACCTGGGGTAGACTCACATTGAAAACACAACCTGAGCCTCCAGCACTTGGCAAGTGTCTCAGGTATAAATAGTCACAAGTGGGAAACTGAACATGCAAATTGCGCAGGGAAGTAGGGCAGCAACTTTAAAAGGCCGGTTTGCAGAGAGGATGAAAATCTGGATTTGAAAGGCTGTTTCAGGATTGATGGAAACATTATTAAAAGAAGGGAGGCAGGTCCTTACATGAAGGGTCACAATAAAACTGTAGTCAACAGCAGCCAGACCATTTGAGGTGTCTGAATGTGAACCTGACAGTCTTCGGCCATTATACACATGATCATGCACTGATAAAACATAATTCTACACTTAATTGTCTTCTCCATTAATTTGCCCTGGTTTCATTGACATTATTTTGGTTGATATTACTGACACATGGCAAAAGTAGTAAGTAAATTACCAAAAAACAAAGCTCCCTAAACTATGCATCATTTCCATTTGAAATGAATGGTGATTCTCTCTCCTTCTCTGACATTTTGTATTTGCCAAAAATAACTGCATAATTATAAGTTGTGTGCAAGAAACAGAAGGTAACATTCAATGTTATTTTCCATACTTTTTACTTAGCATCAGACCAAGCAAACAGCATATATGGCTGTTCTGTTATGCAGAAGTGCCCAAAGCTGACCCATTAATGAACTCACACAAACTGTGAAAGCACACGCCCAGCCTGAGCAAACAAACACCAGGAAAAAATAATAAACTGCAGTGACTTTCTTTCAAGTTTCTCAGAGACAGATCACACTCAGTCCATTAATTCTTAATTTAACAAGTCTGTTTCATTTAGATTGTTTTAGTTGGCATTCAATTAGAAATTCATGTACAGGACAATTTTTTCCCTTTTTGAAACAAACACTTGCTGTATTTCATCCAGTAAAACTTCAGGAGGTAAAGTGGAAGCTGCAAGACCAGCTGAAGCTACACTAAAGCCAGGCATAATAATACTGAATTAGGCAAAACACTTGCACCATGGCCCTGCCCCACAAGATTATCACTAGTTGTTAAAAGGTCCTGGTAAAATGCGTGCTGCTCAGTAAACACACAAAGAGTGTACTGGATAACTCTCAAGTTGTTCAAGTGCAAGTTAAAAAAAAATAACCCACACCACTGTACCATCAGCTTTATTTTGATTTCAGTTATGGGCATGTTCTGTCACATCTGCCTCTGCATTCCTAAGATTTACTGAGATTGGACTTCTGTCTATACAGAGAGATAAACCCTCTCATCCAACCACTCCTCATTTCCTGCCTTGCACAATGTCACATCCCTTGTTGGCCACCCTCATGACTACACAGATAAAACAGAAGAGTAAACCTAGATTCCTTCTCCCACTGCATTGCTTGTCCCCTCTTTGGAGTCACCCCAACCCAGTCCACTCCTCAAGGGCAACATAAAACTGTTTCAGCTACTGTGAGACTGTCCCACAACTTCTCCCTTGTCACCTTTTATATCTTCCACACCCTTACTATTTTTGCCAAGCCTTCCTGACCAGCCATGACTATCTTTGGATGCCCCAAACTCCTTGCAATGGGAACTTGAGGATGCTAGAAAATTATATGGGTTTTAGTAGAGCCTGTCCAAAATTGTGGAAAGGGAATTCACTGAGCTCTACAAATCAAATGTCATGCCTGTCTCAAGAAGCCTCTGAGTCACACATGGCTGGAGGGTGGGATGGTACCCAAGGGAAACACCACACATGCTGCTTCTGATTTTACACTCCTTCAAGCACCTGCTTTTGGCCAGCGCTGGAAAAGACAAGCTGGGCTTGAAAATTTTTACTTTTAGCACAGGACAGCACATTTTTACATCATGAGCAGTGGATATGAATATTTCTTAAGTGTGTTTCTTCTACAAATATAAGAAATTAGCCAATTACCCCTATAATTTATTTTATTAGCAATCAAATCAAGCATTTTTCCATAGTATGCCCTTGCTCTAGATCACTTATTATTTGTTTTATACCATCACTATCTGTCCTTCTCCAAACTCATCTTTTTTCCTCTCCATTATATAATTCAAAATATAAGTCAAAAATGTTTGCAAGCGAATTTCCTTTTATAAAGTTTAATGCAACTGTTTTATGATAAATAAATAAAAATAATAGTAACTGCTTGATAGTTTATCTGCACTACAACATCATTAAAGCTTTCATTTTTATTCATTCATATTCAAACTATTTACTTTAAAATAACATTTCTAAGATTTTCTATCAAGAAGTCTGGCTTTTTACTATCTATCTAGCAACTATTTTCCAGCAATAGAAGCTGGTTTGGATTTCAAACAGTATCAGTGCTTGATCACAAATCTATTTTGTTCATGTACAAGTTCCACTACTAATTTATGGAAATTGTTTTGAAACTGCTATTAAAATACTTACACAAGAGAAAAACCACCAAGATCAATATTGTAGTTCTCTAGTTTACATCATAACAAGACGACAGTGCTTTAAAGTCCTAATAACTACATAAAACTTAATAGCTATAAATATGCACAGAAATAAAGCTAATTGGTAATAAATCTGTCTACAACACTGACCAAAGCAGATCTTAACCAAATGCAGATCAGGGGCAGCCTAACCTTCCAAAGAATCCAATGTCTTCTCTCAACAATTTTACTTTTTCTCTCTACCCAGAAATGCACAAAATTCGCGTGAAAGTCATTGCCAACATCACTTGTCCATATTTTCTGTTAACTACAGTAGAAGTGAGGGGATTTCATGAGCATTCAAGGCAGTATTTATAACTTTTGGTTCACACTGGAAGAACTTTGACAAGATATTTCTGAAACAATGAGCAGAGATGTTTTTGTGAATGAATTCATTCCATGACTTGGCTCAATCGATTTTCATTGAGAAAACATTGTCTTAGTTCACAGCTCCAAGTATTCATAAAATTTATCCTAAATTTAAAAATCTGAAAATCCAAGAGGCCAGACCGAGACAGAAGTGGTCGCACCTGACCTGCTTAATACAACAGAGCAGGAGGAATCTTCTCTGGTTGTCACCTTAGTGAGCCAAGTCATGGAGGGGCTGTTAAGGAAGACCATGAAAGATCTGCACATCCTATTTCTGAGGAAGTGGTGACTGTCAAACTGCATCACACCAAACCCACCACCACTGCTGTGGTGGTGACCCACCAGCTGCCCTGCAAGCCACTGACCAAGCTGGGGTCAAAGACCTGAGGCCTTTGTGGTTCACCCACAGAAACCAAGACATTCACTCTCCATCAGCTCCAGAAAGCTCAGGAAAAATATGGCCAAACAGCAAAGACGTAAAATGCAAACCACTCTGATTTAAATTACTCATTGAAAATTACTTACTCATGTCCTTCAAATGCCTTCGTTATTTGTTACAAAGATTTTTAAGAGTGCCTCAGAAGGGTATGTTAATTTTAAATTTCATTCAGAACAGCAACTTGCATCACCAAATACTTAATTATCAGTATATTTACAGTGTCCTTGGGCACTGTTAGGTAATCAGAATGCTATTGTTTTCATTAAACAGCATTCTATTGATAGCACTAATGACTTCAGTTCTGCTTGATCAACAAGCAAATGATGCTTATTTGATGTTACAATAATTAATGGGCCTTTTAGGTGTTTCCATATCCCAATTTATTACTAAGAATAAGAATATTTATGTGAAATACCTTAAAAAGAAAATAACTATCCATCACAAAACACATTCTAAAAATAGGGTGTGGTTTAGCATTTTTTTCCTTTCCTCACACTTTCTAAGGTAGCATTCTTTGTCTAAAAATTGCAGGGGAAAAAAACTCACACTTAATTCCATTTCAAAAACCCAGCCTGAACATAGTAAATATTCAGTTCATTTTATCCCTGACTGAACTTCCAGTAGGTCAAAGGAGATTTTCTGATTAACATTTCTTTTATTTTTTTTTTCCCTAAAGATGGGAGAAAACAGCCAACCTCACTTTCCCATAGTAGCAACAAGGTTCAAAAACCTTATATGACTCAAATAAGATGTACAAGTGAACAGGCTGTTTGTGTAATCTATTACTCCAAGCCATCACTTCTCCAAATCCCAGGCCCAGTTTATGAAACACTATAGTCCAGCTTTCAGACCCTGGGAAAAAGGCTGTGGATAAGAAAATTTCAATTCAAATCAAACTGAACCTCGAAAGGAGTAGCCCAGTCTTCCCATAATGCTCATCTGGCACCTCTCAGTGATCTGGATGTGTTCAGTTTAACCTCCTGCCAAGGACAACCTTCAGAACTTCTTCTGAAGTCTTAACTGATATCCCAACCCATATTAGCAGCTACCTTCATCTTTGCAGATGAGATTCCCAAACTGTGAATTTTTCTGCAAACAAACAAAATTACAATTGAAGTCTTAGTGATTTTCCTGCCTTTCACTGCCCCTTCACTAAATGCTTTTTAGAACATTTTGCCTTTTGGGTCATTTCACATAATTATATCTTCCATATCTGCAAATAACAACAACAACAACAAAAACCAAACCAAAACAAACAAACAAACAACAACAACAACAAAAAACAAAATCTCACAGGCTTTTGAATACTCAAATGTAGCTGTATTCGCCTTCTTTTTCCCCATTAAATTCTAGAATTTTTTATTCCCACAAAAATGCTCCAAATAGCACAGTTCATCGTTATGACATATAGAAAATACAAAATGCTATGCTCTGCTGCATAACTCTAAGATTTCTTAGTGTTACTTCAGGATTACTACACACCCAAAAATCTCTCATGAATTTTCGAAATGTTTTTAATGATTAACTTCTTCATAGAGCTATTTCCTGAATAGCTTTTACAATACTGAATTTTATACTTTGCTTTCTAAAATTACCAATCTTAAAATAAGAGAGAAAATGCTGTTTCCAGGTAGGCTCTGCTAGACTTCCAATAAGCAATCAGTAATAGCCAGGTTCTTACTGCTTTTTCAGAATTACAGAATACAAGAATTCACTGGATGTTCTACCAGTGAACTACTAAACAAAGAAAGCATAAAACAACAAAGCATTATTTTTCCATGTCACCATACCCATATTAAACATGATTTGACATCCATTACAAGCCACTTGCTCCCAAAAGTATACAGACAGTTCTGTGGATATATCAAATACAGAAGTGAAGAATGATACTGAAAAAAGCCTCACTGTAAACAAACTGGATGTTTGTTAAAAAACAAGCTTATTATTTGTCTGTAAATATTGACCAAACTAAGGTTTTTGCTTTGCTATTTGCTGACTGAAGAGCAGCCCAGACAAGTACACAGGACACACAAGATTAGTCTGAATTCCAAACTGGGCGAGCAGGTTCCAGCTACTACAGGGGACCCTGCACAACAAAGCAAACAACCAGTGGCAGCCAAATGCGCTTACCAAGAAATCACTACAAATACTTTATGATTTATATTTCAACATTAGAAAGAATCATGATTTGATTTCTGGAAATGTATTTACTTCCAGTGACAGCTCATTGACTTGAATTAAAGAGCAGTTTGAGTTAACCCACTAACCAAATACCCCCATATAATGCATTTTCCTACTTTCAAATTCAACTTGCAAACACACAATAAAGACTCGAAAACTATATCAGAATTTGAACTCAGTGCAACTGTATTTTTCATATAGTTTGATCCTTTCTTTGGTGTATGAAGCAATGTACATTTTGCTCTCAATCTTAATACAAACAGTAACTGAATGAGAACAAACTAATGCGTTTTCAAAGGCAAATTAAGTGTCAAAAACAACCATAAGTCAAGACAACAAGAAATAAGTTGTAAAACCTGTATTAATACTTTAAAGCCAGGTGGATCGTTGCTAGTTACTGAAATAACTATCCATCATGTGTATATTCTGCTAAGGCACTTAAGAACCACACTATCCAAATATCACATCTACTCTGTAAAGAAAATACAAATTGATGGTTATTCATGTGCCTGGAATAAATAATAACTGCTGTTTCCAGTGAGAAAGAAGCTACATATTCTGTTTTTTTACCTCTGCTCCTTCCCAAAGGGAGAAAAAAATTCTGCTAATCCAACATAAATGTGGTTGCAATAAAAGTCTATTATTACAACATTATCAATTAGGACATCACAATAAAAAAGAAAATATTCTCTGCTTGCTCCAGGATGGGCACTTCACACTCTCCCGCAAATATGTCATTTTATAACGGACACAAATGAAAAAAGCATCCCAGAATACAGAGTCTTATAAACAGAACATGCAAACTGGAGGTAAGAGAAATGGAAGCAAAAATCACATGACTTAACTGTGGTATGTAAATGTTACTTGTCAGAGGTTCAGGAGGAAATCTGTAGTAAACCTGAGCCCTGTCCTGTGCCTGTACCACCAGCCTGCCTTCTTTCCCTGCTCAGTTCTCAGACACGGGACAGCCAGTGACACACAGGAGACATGCAGCCAGTTTGTAACAGCCAAGAATTTCCCTGCACAGCAACAATTTACTGGTCTTTGAAATTCTTATTCATAATAATTTCATTTTAAATTTAGCAATGATGAAAGAATATTTTGTCCTTAAGACCATCTTGAAAAACCAGTAGCAATGGAGGGGCTTAGGTGGGGACACAACAAGCTCTGGAGCTGAACTCGGATACAATGTCATTAACCTCCACAGGTAAGAGAGAGAGCCAAGACTCCTCACACCCTGAACCATTTACCACATGTATGCCCTTCCTAGAGCAAAGTGAGGACTGGCACCGTGCCTGTGGCTTGTTCAGTTCTGCCAAGGGCAGAAAGGCTTTCGCACATCATCAGTAGATGAGGCAGAACCAATTCCTCAATGTCATATCAACCTTTTCATCAAAGCCGTCAGATACTACTTTAGAGAAGGAATAAAGAGGCATGTGCCAGCTATGAGACTAATGAATAGTTTTCCTCAAGCAAAACATAATTCAGCATGAACTTCACGTTAATGTTCTTTCCACCCACTCACACATCTCCAACTGATTCTACTCAACCAAAATGCCAACAAGTAAAACACCCATCTTTTAATTGAGCTCTTGTACACCAGTGCTAAGATTTCATTTACAGTGCCATCTTACAGCTGCCTAACCTCAAACATTATTTATATATCTACATGCCTTCTTTTTTTAAAACATGCATGGAACCTGGAGAGAGAAATACAAGTAACAAAAGGGAAGAGCAAAGATACTGGCACTGGCAGCTTACACTAAAATGTTAAAGGCCATTATAAGCCTCAGTCCCATTTACAGTTCAGAACCAAAGGGTTCTGGAGCAGAAAGGAGGACCATTAAAAAAAGTAAGATTAAGTCTTGAGTCAGGAAACGTATGATGTTAGCTTGTCTGAAGATGAAAGAGTATCAACATATATTTAAGCAAGACTACTGTATCTCAGAAAGGCAGAGGTTTATTTGGTTTATTGAGAAGACATCAGAGAGTACAGAAAGTCCAGAAACACTCAGATTTAACTTAGAAGAAAAACAACCCAACAGCTGTGATCATTCAGTATCCAAGTCTCAAGCTTGAATAAACTACAAGGAACCCAAAGACTCGTATATACCCAAGTACTTCACAGTGACTACCATCAACAAAGAGGGAAGAAAATTCTCCATTGTTGTTTTATTCTGTTAGTATCCATAATGGAAATTTTATACTTAACTCTAAAATGTCTGTAATGGGATATTTTTGGACAGCAGTTCCATGTAGCACAAGTCTGATCTAGAATGTTTTGTTCTTAATGAGAATCCAGTTCCAGCACAATAGCTCCACTTGGACCAACCTTAACTCAGAGATGCCAGAGACATTACACATTTTAAGGTGTTTTGGAACTGGGAAGTTTGGACTCTGTAGGCCTCAACACGTGGCACTCAGGAAAGATGGTTAACGTTCAGTTAAGAGATTCTTAATTCCAGCAGTCCCCTGTCCCCTTCCCTGGAGATCCCTGCTATGATTGCAGAGCCAGAACAGAACACGCCCTCAACACCTCACGCCTGCTCAGGATCATGGATGGTCAGCACCCAGTGGGGGCAGGAGGCATCAATCCTCCTGCAGTGCAAACAGACAGATACCTCTGCCACATGAACTGTGCTTCACAGCCAGTGAAGGGCTGAATACTCCCAAAGTTATTTTCACTGAAACTCTGGTCTGCTAAGTTGTCTGCAAGAAAGGACCTGATGAATTATTATTAGGACTTGAGTGCACCTTTTTAACATCCTCATGCAGTCAGGAAGGATTCTTACTTTCCAGTCCTCACAAAAGAGTTTGAAAATACTCCTGTATTTTTCTTAGCAATGGTTCGTTTACTTTAATTTCAACAATGAAAATGCATACTTCAAACTTTCACTAGTAAGCAAAAATACACTGCAACTAAGATGCAATTGCTGTTCCCACAAACCTGATTGCACAGCAAATTACACTTATTTTTTCTTTTCTTTTTTTCCCATAAACCAGAAACATTGCCTATGAAAACAAAAAAAAATTAGCAGAGGAAACTTTATCCCCAAAAATCCTTAATTCTTTACATAGTTCCAATAATTTGACATTGTATTTCTAAGGCCACTGAAAATCTCATTAAAATAAAGGGAAGATTTCATTATAGAGCCTTGTTTTTTACTGGTCAAATCACTATACATTACAGAAGGTGCAGAGCATTTTCAGGGTGAGCCAGTGATATGCAGAAGGCCAGGGGATCTCTTAAAAATGCTTTAAAAAAATAAAATTAAATCTGAGGAAACCATTGGTGTCCCCAAACACTATTACATGAACATGACTCACGGGAGTAGTCATCAGACTGGCCTCTCTTTGCCCAAATTCTCTCACAGGGAAGCCTCCACAGACTGATGCTAAATGAGCTGCCTCTCAGTGGCTGCAAACATCAGAATTTAGCATTTCAAACCAAGCTTTTCTAGCTAACAGCACTTTACGTCTTTAAAGCTGAACTCAAAACTGAGCTGGGAACTTTGCTAGCAACTCCACTGGACGCAACACAATGGAAATCCAGCTCACCCATGCCCATGTTGGCTCTGCAGAACCAACAGCAACATTTTTTGTCCATTTAAAAGATGAAGCATGACTCAGAGGGCAGTGACACACAGTAGCTAGTGCCATTTTTATAGCTAATTTTATTACTATAATCCACTTCCCACAGCTACTGTTACAATCAGCACCTCATTTCAGGGGTTGACTTCTGTCACCTGCTGAGGGTCACCGTGCCTTGGGCAGATTAACCACTTTGCATCTGGCAGCTTAGCAAATTAAAATACTAACTAGACTCATACTCACATGCTGGTCAGCCACATAACTTCAGCAGCCTGCCCCTCTCCAGGACATTACTGAATGACTTGGAGGCATATCAGACGCAGCCTGTTATTTATTGCAGTAGTACATGGAGATTGGGGATGCACTTTGCAAAGTACTGTCCAAAACAGAAGACAATCTGCATTCTCTAAAGAATTAAACTCTAAGTTAAATAACATTTGAGACTGTGATCTATTTACAAGAAGTTACTTTAATTCTCCTTGCATTCAAAATAATCAGTTTTATTCCAAGTCTTAAAAGTATTTCTATTCCAGTTTGATTTTTCATTCCAGATATTGCAGTTTTAAAGTATATGCATTTCGAGGGCATTTAACAGCACCCAGCTGTCCACCTACCTTTACTAATAGAAAGAGCCAGCAGTAACAAGCCCCTAAAATGACCTACTTGCATGGAATTGTGTTCTGGATTGTTATTGGGAAAGTACTAGATACCATTTTTCAAAATCAGGCCTGCATGTTCCTCAGAAACAGGTTTTGCTTTTACCTCCGAAGAATACAAATATGCAGTGTTTTTGTTCTTCGCAGCTCAGTGATTTACTGGCATGCCTCTTCCCATAAAATATTTGCATATATCTGAGAGTCAAACTGTTCTGATACATTCTGTGTTTGCCAGGAAGTGAACGCTTCAGTTCAGTGTAACTGAACATTTAAAGAACGACAGGCACCAGGACAAATGGCAGCATAATTAACATACCAATGAAGAGCCAGTTGTTAATTACTATCCATTTCAGGCATTTTGTAGGAGCAACTTACCTGAAAAGCCTTTCCATCTGCATGCTGGCAAAGCCAGTAATTAAACAATTCAACACCCCTTTTGGTTGATTAGTGAAAAAAATTATAATTATTTTATATTATTCTATTTGTCACACGCAGTTGACATTCAGATGAGAAAAACCTGCAGCAGCTCAAATCTAAGCATTTGAAATTAATATTATGAGCTGTCCTTGAACAAAACAGCAACACATACACATCTAGGGCAGATGCAAGCTAATAGAGGCTCTTAATTTGAGCCAACTGATTATACCTTACAGTACCTGCTGGGTTACACAGAAGGCAGCACAGTTGCTACTTACAACAGAAAAGTACCACTTTTCTCTGAGGGGAACTTCAGATGCTCCCTACAGAATGGAATCTGAATTTATAAGCTGTTGAAAGACTTGGGAGTAGCACCAGTAGAATGCCAGGATTCATTTACATTTAAACAACGCTAACTGAGAAGTCAATACAAAGCTCAGCACAGCTCCACAGAGAAAATATGGTACTTACAGGAGCTGTGAAAAAGGTAGAGGCACCTAAGTGTTGAAACTGTAGGACAGAAATACTAAAGACAGGCAAAATGGGAAAAAAAGCTGACAAAAAGGAGAGGATGCAGAAAGTTTAGAAACATTCATCGATATGTAGAGTATCCAAAACAAAGGATTTCTCTTTCTCCCTGCGCAGATGGCTTTGCTCAAGGAAGACCAGCGTGCTTTGGGTACAAAAAAATGGAAATTACATCTATCTTGAAAACAGCTTCTAATTCATTGCTGATCGCATGACTACAGACATTAATCCATGTAAACAATAAAACTGAGATCCATTTGAAATTCTGACTACCCAAACTAAAGTTTGAACCAGCCCTCATTAAAAAATTCTGTTTCTCCTTGCAGTTTCAAACCACGTAATATCTGCACTTTAAAGGCCAGATTTTGCTGGAATCCTGTAACATTTTGTGACAAAGTAGTTCTTTCTGGAGCAGCCAAAAAGTGGATATTTGGTCCATGTGGCTTTATTCAATCCATTATTTTCACATGTATTTTTTTTTTAAACAGTGGAAGGCAAAGAATTATTATTTTTTTTAAGTTTTTGCTTTGCTAACAATGTGCATCTATCTTATTCGGATTATAATCAGAAGGTAACTAAAATGTACAAAGGCAGCCTCACAAAATTTTTCTTTTCCTCACTTGACAGAATGATTGATACAGATGGGGTGACAGGAAATGCTTTACAGCTGAACAAAGAAAATACTGTTAGCAAGAAGTAAACTGTACCAATGGTTTGTACAGCAAGCGCCCACCCACGATTTCTGGAATGTCAATTTTTTTGCCTGTGTCGTCCAGCAAATCTAAGTTTTTGCACAAATTATGTTGCAGAATAGAAAAGAGGCACCTCTGTCTTTCCAGATTTCTTTCCCACATACCCTTTACTGAGAACACTCTTACAGTCAGAAAAGACTGTAGCTTGTGTTGGTGTGTGCACACTTCTGCATCCAAGGCAGCATCTCTGCACTCCACAGAGCTGGCCAGACAGAACAGCTCATCCTGAGCTGATTCATCCATCTCTAGACACTGCTGGCCAGCCAAACACACTTTGCTATAGATAGACTGGAAAATCTGCCACAGATCTACAACAAGACCCAAGATCTAAATTCCCATCTCTTAAACTCAAAGACCCCTCTTTCCCTTTTCTACTGCATGTTTTAATAACATTATAATTTCTGCAGGTAGCACTGAATTAACGCACTTTCCATTCTTGCTTGTCAGTTATGAAGCAGTAAGCCCCCCAAAATTGCTCTAAACGACACACATATCTGATCTTCACAACCATTTAAGCATAATCTCTGAATACATCTTCATAATGACAGCCCCATTTCTGTCCTCTTAATAACAATAATCACTACATCAACAGAGTTATTTTGCCTGCTTTGAAAAGCCTTTTTTTTTCCCCCTTTGCTACCTAATCTCTGTTGCAATTTTCCTTACTGGTAAGAAAAATCAGCAACACCATATGGTATTACAGAAATCAGCAATATCTCTTTTATTTTGCGTTTTTATTAGAGGCATGGGGAAACATTATTCTACTTGGAAAAAACATTTGGAACTAACCACAAGCTACTTATGCAAATTTTAAATAACTACTCTGTGACAGAAGAGATATCCCATAATGAAATCTTTTGTTATACCTATATATTAGAATTATTAAAAAAAGAGGTTTTATCAGTGCCAGTTTATGTTCAGTACACAGTCCTGAAGGACAAAACATTATCATAGAACAATTCAAGAGGCCCTAGCACCTCATAGTTTGACTGAATTATGGACCAATTCTGCAGCAAAAAAAACCTATGAAAACAAGAGAACAAAAAGATCTGCAATGTAAACCTCCCATTAGCTACTGAGTGTTCTATTTTTGAGACCTTTTTTTTCAACTTTATCTTAGAATGAAGACTGCTTTTTTGCATCCCAGAAACATCAGAACTCATTATAACCTCCATCACTAGAACACTCCATTTACTTCCCAGGATGCTGTGAAAATGATTTCCTGGTTTACTGATAGGCTGCATTGGAATGAAGGGCAGAACTGCAACAATAAAACACAAGAACTTTTGGGCTATGAGTTGAACAGACAATTCAAAATCTAATACACTGAAGCAGATCCTTTTTTTTTAAGGATGAATTTCAAAGCTGAGTGAAAGCTGGAGAATGGCCAGATTGTCAGCTTCAGAAAGCCACTTCCTTATGGGAATATGGAATGGGCAGCATCAAGAAAATTCATCCACAGCACTTAATATCTCAGTAACTTGAGTGCAAATGTAAAACTGGGTAACAAATTATTTGGTTCTCAGAATGTTCAGCTGAAACAGGAGAATGATTTATCTCCACTAAACTCCCAAGTCGAACAAATACATACAAACCAAAACCAACTCCCAGAACCCAGTGCACTTGCCTAGAACAAGAGCTCAGATGCAGGGCTGAGTTACAAGCTTTCACTGATATGACATAAAATTACAAACTCAAAGTAAAGGGAGCTTATTTAATCATCTTTCTTCAAGTTACAACCCCAATTTTTTCATCTCTTGAATTAGCCATTGGCTAGAAGTACCCCTCGTGAGCTGCTGTGGTTGTAATAATCATCTCTTAAGCCCCAGCAACTCTTTTTTCTCATGTCTCACCACCTCAAGACAATCTCTAGTAGATGCCTTTTTGAGGACACGTTGTTCTCCACACCCTTTGGATTCTGGGCTCTCTGCTTAAAAAGAAACCGTTAAAAGGAGCTTTAGATATTATGTGAACAACCCAGGTTTGGGGTTTTTTTCAATTAAATATAAGAATATACCCCTAAGGATTCACAAAATCTTAAAACATAGCCAAAAATGCATCCTAAGGGATCTTCCCTCTAAGGTAACTATAGATCAACTCAAAAATCTCATGATTTCTCCTAACTTGACTTTTGAATTTGTGGCATTTTGGCAATCCAGAGGGATACCTCACCAGGAAGAACTGAAAGGATACAAACAGTTCATTTCACATCACCTGACCACAGCAGAAAGTTGCTGCTCACACATTGGACTGAGCCAGACTGGAACTCATTACCCAAGACCAAGCAATGTCTCAGGAAAAGAAAATCCTACATTCATTAAGAGTTTTATGTTTTCAACCCAACTTAGCTAATACATGAACCACCTCATCACGTACTGCACACAAGTTAACCAAAGTTTGACCCCAAAGTAGCAACAGTTATGGACAAAGGTTGCATTCCAAAAATACACACATTTAAAACAGACATGGCACTAAGTTACTTTGCTGCAAGCAATAATTTATGAAATGCTTGTTACACCTCCACAATTTTTTTGTTCTTAAATCTCATTTAATATGCCAATCTTATTTCAGGAGGAAATAAATTAACTCTGATGCTTTGTGCCAATGCAGATGAGCTTCCCACACACCTGTATTGTGTTTCACACTCCAGTTAGTCATCCAGATTACGACAAACGAACAAAATACTTCTAACCAGATCTGTTCCCAAAGCTAAGCATGCAGGAAGAGGAAGAAGCCTATCTCGCAGAGCCCCCACTTTTGTCAGTGCAATGTCCAGCTGCAGCTATGGACAAACACCTTCACCAAAAAAGTTTAGATGTAACACAGCCCAGGAAGTCCAGAGAGGTGGTGTGACCTCCACCACACTTCAGTCCCTGACACTGCAGTTCCCATGAGCCCCAGCCTGGAGAGGCTGCCAACTGCCCCCACTCCCATGAACTTCTCCAACTCAAACTCGCCATTGAAAAAAAGAACAGTGGGAAAATGGATAAATCTGCATCTAATGTGTGAGAGAAGATGCTATTGCAGAGCAGTGCACAGTTCTGAACCAAGAGATCCCACACTGAAAGATGCCCCAGAGTTACAGAACACCCAGCTTTTCTGTCTCGGCTAATCCCCATTCCACTGCCTAGAATATGACTAAAATCACATGTATTTGTATTGTGGTAGCTGCAAGTTAATGTCCTGCCTAAATTATCACTGTTATTAGAACCCCAGACAATTGCTTAATAAAAATTTAATCATATTGTAATTTCTAATCATCATTAAAGATGCTTAACAAGTTAATCTCTCTATTGTGCTCCCCTAACACTGCGGATCAGAAAGTCAACTGGCACAAGGCAGCACAGCTTCACTACCACTAACAGGGCTACTTTCATGGTTCTTCAGCTGAGAATCTGTCCCCAAGAGAAAATAGCAGGATTAAAATAATTTCACTACAGATTTTGACTGTTTCTCTGCACCACTTTGCAGTTAAGCCAAAAAAATAGCAGAAGCAACAAATTATGACTTAAAAAAATCACAGCACAAATCAAGGTATTTCACACAGCTCTGTCTTCTGCTGTCCGTGGTAGAGCAAATGCAGCACTACGCTACAGATCAAAGGTCTCCTCTCCTCACAGCCCAAAAACCCCTCATTTTGACTTTGTCCATGCACAGCTGCGTCTGACAACGCTCACACACAGAAACGGTGGGAGGATCATTAACAGCCAGCGAGTTTGTCTTTCAGCTCAGATCTATTCCAACACCCAGACGAGGAGTGAAATGATGCTCTGTAACCTCAGCCTTGCAGAAGATGTTGGTTCACTTCAGGAAACCAACACATTTCCTTATCCTTCCGGCAGACCATCAATCTGTGCTTCAGAGAGTTTGAGGACCACACTGCAAGTCAACTTTCCACATATCAGATGCACAGAGATGCACACAGACAACACACTTGGCTGTTCTTTTCCCTTTTTTTTTTTTTAAAGTCTCTTCCATAATCCCATAATGCTCTCTCATTTCCCAAAGTGGTCACAGGACAACAATGGTAAAGCCCTACTCCGACCCTAAGCAATCCATGCACACTGTACCTCCTGCAACCACATCTTTCTGTGGCTTTAGCTGCAGGCAGGTAGAAACAGAAAGAGGAGAGGGCTGGTGCAAAAGGGGCACCGGGCTCTGCTATAATTCAGCAGTTTCAGCACTGACCTCTAAGCAGTCAGGGCTGTTCCTTCAGTGTGTAGCTCAGAGGAGCAGATGGGAGAATGGCAAACCAAACCCATGTCAAAAAAGGCTGTTTGTATCCTCCTATGTCTGCAACACCACTCACTGAATTGTAGCTGCGAGTGCACCCTGTGAAACTCTCCGTTATCATGTGCAACATGGTATCCTGGAAACTAAATAATATTAATTTAATAACCTTCCATTAAATATTGATTTTTATTTAATATGAAGAATTCTGACATTAAAACTTAATCTGATTGACAAATATCAGTTCCTGCTTTATTGGCACTTACTGAACCAAATTAATTGTTTATATCACAATATTTACTTTCAGCATGACAGCTACACTACCAACTACAGAAGGATTTAATCTAATGAACAGGCTTTACACATTAGTTGGCATTTACTCAAGCAAGCCCTTAATTGTCAGAACTGAACCTGGCTCTCCAAAAAGTGACACAATGCAAGCACGTACTAAAACAAGTAAAACAGGAATCGACCTTTGATAACACTTCTCATTAGTACTGAGCCCAGTGCAGGATCCCTTGTCTCACTTATTTTTCGTGTCAGACACCTGTTGATTCACACTAAGTTGACCCAGGTACATCTCCAAAATATGTCGTTTCATCCAAATATGTAATTTCATCCAAACTCACTTTATTTCATCAAGTACCCAACAAAATAGATGTTGCATCTCACAGACACGTAACGAAACGCCAGGGAACGTCTTCCCTCACGCAAAAAATAGAAGGGAAAATTTTTTGTAAGTTTCTTCTCTTAGTAACTGTAGTACCAAGACAAAATATTTACTGGATCCTTTGGGAAACAAATAAACACATGGCACACGCCGAGGTGCCCTTGGTCAGTTTCAACACCCTGTTTTGGCTTCGCACGCCCGACAATAAACCTGTCCCTCGTACCGGGGCAGGCGCAGGTCTGCGCGGTGCCCCCGCTGCCCGACCCCGCTCCTCTGCTCCCCTGTGCCCGCGATGCTTATGCGAAACTGTTCATTCCCGAGGAACCCGCCCAGGGCTCCCGGCTCCGGGGGGCTCCTGGCCCGGCTCTTCCGCAGCGGGGGCGGCGGGAGGAGCGGCGGGGACCGCCCGGCCCGAGGGCTGCGGGGCCGCGCCGAGCCGGGCGGGTGGGAGCCTGCGGCGGGGGCGTGTTGTGCCACTTGGGGGGCGAGGCGGCAGCTACTCACCGGGAGGGTTTACCGCCGCCGGCGTTGCCATCTTGTCTCTGAGAAGAATTAACACAAATGCAAGAGGGGCGGAGGGATGCTCTGAGCAGCCCGGGGGGGCGGGGGGGAGGCGCGGGAGGGGGAAGGCGGCGGGGCGGGCGGGCCGGGCGGCGCGGGGGCGGCGGCTGCTCCTCCCGCCCCGGGTCCCGCTCCGCGCTCCGAGCGGGGCGGCCCAAGATGTCCGATGGCCCCGCGCCGCCTCTGCTCATGCGCCGCGCTCAGTGAGCATGTGCCGGGCGGCCGCACATGTGCGCTGGGCCCGCGGGCCGCGGGTGCCCGCCCGGGACCCCCCGCGAGAACCGGCCAGAGCGACCCGGCCCCGGCCCCGCAACAGCCCCAGCCCCGGCGGGGCTCGAACCCGCGTCCCCCGGGGCGCGAACTCCCGCGAGGGAGGGGCCGCCGGTGGCGGCGGTGAGGGCGCGGGGCGGGGAAAGCTGCCCACCACCCTAAAGTGAAGGGAAGGGCGGGGGGGTGCCCAACGCCCCCGAAAGCAGGGGGGGCTGTGGGGTGCTGTCCATCACCTCTGAAACTGAGGGGAAAGGTTGGTGTGCTCTCCATCACCTCTGAAACTGAGAGTGAAGGTCGGGGTACTGCCCATAACCTCTAAAACCAAGGAGGGTGCTTGGAGTGCTGTCCATCACTTCTGAAACTGAAGGGGAAGGCTGGGGTGCTGCCCGCCACCCCGAAACCAAGGCGAGCTGTGAGTGCTGCCCATCACCCTCTAAGCAGAGGTGGAAGGTTGGGGTGCTGCCTACTGCGCCCAAAACCAAGGGGAAGTGTTTGAGGGGCTGTCCATCACCTCCAAAACTGAGGGGAAAGGTTGAGGTGCTGCCTGCTGCCCCCAAACCCAAGGCAAGCTGTGAGGTGCTGTCCATCACCCTCTGAACAGGTAGAAGGTAGGGGTGCTGTCCACCACCCCCAAAACCAAGGGGGAATCTTGGGCTGTACCTGCTGCCCCCAAAACTGAGGGGTAGTGATTGTGGTAGAGCTTACCCACTTAAGGGGTGAAGAAGGGAAGCTGTTGGACAATGTTACTGCCATCCCTGCTGTCCCCAATGACATCCCTTCACCCCTGAGGTGGCAATGTTCTCTGAGAGGTGGAAGGGGAACAGAGCCCTATGAGTCCATACGCTTCCAACACTGACCACTTGGGTTTCAGGAGAGCCATTTCTGTGGTTCCTCAGGATCACATGTGCTGACATGGTGTGCAGCTTGGTCAAGCCCTAGATAAAGATCTTTTGGGGGAAAAGAGTAGCTCTGGTGTTATCTACATGTTACAGTACCTCTGACTTTGAGGTGGAGGACTTGGTGCTTCAAATGGACAGTGTTGTACAGAAGCATCTTAGTTCTTTCTTAATAATACTAATTTCCTGGAATTACAGAGGAAAGTGTAATAACTCTTGGAGTTCTTTGAAAAAATATCCAGGAGTTCAGAGACCTTCTATGCCCCTCCAGGTGGAGCATATGAATTGTATCATATTCCTCTAAAAACCTTAGTTTGCCTCACACTGCACTCACATTCATGCTAAGTAGCACGACTGAACAACTGAGCCTTTGTAACTCGGCTCATGTTTCAAGCCTTTCCATTGCAAACACAAGGACAAAAAATACACTTCCAATGGAATTAGAGATTTTTCTCATAATCTCATAACTCAGGTCTTTAAGGGGAAAAAAAAATCAGTATCACAGATTTAAACCACAAGATTTCTGAAAAGCCACTGGTGTAATAACTGTAGCGGTCACGTGCAGCGTGTGTTCAATACTGGAAAAAAATTAATGAATTTTGATGGCTTTGTCATCTCCCCGGAATGCCACAAAGGCCTGTTAATCTTTAAATGCCTGCCCATGGCTGTGCTCAGTTGCCCTGAACAGCCCTGCAGTAGTTGATGGGAGCACTCAAAATGAAAAGTTGCAAATCAATCCCTTGCTTTGCTGAATGAGTAACCTGAACCAGTTTATCCATTAAGATGCAAATTGGCAGAAAAATGGGGAAAGCATGGAGGCTGTGTTTACTGATTTCCTGTAGAGGAGTTTAATCAGAACAGCGTTAAATGCTCCTGGTTATCTAGAAAGTTTACTTTATCTTTGATTTATTGTGCTTTTGTCTATCAGATGTGGAGCTGTTTTTCTGAGCAACTTACTGCTTTAGTGCCTCCTGATGCTGTAGAGTTTTGGATGCTCAGCAGGCAATCTTAATTCTTATCTTAAGGCATTTGCCCTGCTAATACAGGAAGACTGTGTTAATATCAGCAATTTTGTAAATACAGCTATTTCCATTCAGATAAAACCTTGTGATTTGAACAAAGCAACATTTGGAGTGACTTACCCTGGTGCAGGGTCAGAGCTCAATTCCTTTAGGTTCCTATCAAATCTGGTGTTCAGATTGCATGGCTAGTGCTGCTCATGAAAGCTTTTCAATGAGCCTCCATTATGTCAAGTTACATACATGCATAAAGGTTAAAGGATCAAACCCCTAACACTATAATGATAGTAAAAGACCTTATAAAACCATAACTTATAGCATTAGGCACTTCTGAAGTGTCCTCTGAAGGCATTTACAAGTATTCAGGGGTTAAACCTTATCTCTCTCTTGCCAGAAAAGCACTAATATTTCTTATTTCATTTCTCTTTTAGAGATAAGGAAGCCATCCCCCCCCCAAAAAAAACCAGATCTGACAGTGTGCTATCATAGCTTTCAACAAACATATGGGATAAGTCCTACAATGACTGAATATAAACCAACAAAACCATTCAACTGCCTGTGCTGTCCCCATGCGTGATATCCCATGAGATATTAGATTACCCCAGAAAGAGCACATTACAGCCAGGGTATTTGATGATGTGCTCCGCCTAAATAAGACCTTAGGGCTTAGCATGGAACAGGTTCTGTCAAATCTACTGTGGTTCAGACATAATTATGCAAAAATAAAGCTTCTTTTCTTTTTTGTTTGCTGTGAGCTTTGTTGACTCTCTCTGTTCAGTTTCACTCGCAATTCTTTGTTCACTTAAATAGATTAAGAAACAAATTGATTTTTTCTCCTCCCCATCTTCTCTATCTTAATAGGCAGTATTAGCAGAGTCTTTCAGAATCCCTGAAACAATCCATAAATGTAATGGAATTATTCTCTGTTTATCTGTAATAAACTGCTTCCTTGTTATCTCGTCCCGAGCCTCTCCATACCTCTGGTGAGATCTGTAACGTCGGTCACTGGAGAGAGAAACCATCACTGCTCTTAAAATCATGTTCTAATCATGGTGGAAATGCATGCTCTGTGTTTTACTTTCAGTGTAATGCAAAGAACATGTGCAGAGTAAAGCAGGAAATCAGTTTAGTTGCTGAATTCATGTTTCTCCAAGTTCATGCCAAGCTATGTACGTGTAAAGCCTAATTCCTGTGGAATGGGGCTCCTCACAACAAAAGCAGGGACAGTGCTGGACTTTACCTTTGTGCTTGCAGAGAGACTGAACAGTGCTGTATCAATACCAAGCACAAAATAGGATGGATATGCAAGACAGCAATATGCAAACTTTACACTGTTCCTGCCTCACAACAGGAGGTGCGTCACCATTTTAATATAATTACAAACAAGTGTTGACATGATGTGTAGCAACAGGAAAGTAAACGAATTAAGAAAAGTGATTTTTATCTCAATCTTGTTATTATGTACCAGAGAACGTCTGTTAGATGTCTTTACAATGATTGTTTCCAATTTAGAGGGCTATTACCACTGATAGCAGTGCTCAGCATACATGTGTATTCTGCGTGTTTGCTTCAGAAGCACAAATAGATCAGTTGAGCACTGCAGCTCACTGAAAATGCTCTCCATTAATGCCTTTCCTTTGAAAGCTCAGCACTGCCCTGCCAGTTGGAAAACTTGGACATGGTACCTTTCCATGTGTTCATCCCATGCCATGAATGAATAATTTCTAATATTTTTTAATAGAGGAAGCATAGAGAGAGGTGTTATTTTTTCCTTTGAAAAACTGAAGTCTTTCCAAGATGGATGTGAATGAGTAAAGTCCAGAAACAAAAATCACAAAAGAAAAGGGCAATAAATTGAAGCAAATGAGATCATATCTTCAGTGTCAAAAATGGTTAAAAAAGATCTTTGGTGTTTTTTACCAATACAAGTCTAATAGCAACATTGAAAAACAAGTTTTGAAACCTTGAACCTACAGTTCCCCTACAGTATAATTTTCTTTTCTGGGGATATGAAGTGAAATTTCAGACACTTTAATACAGTATAATCAAAACCAGTGACATTTTAATAAAGTCTCATACTTTAATAAGACCTCCCAGCTACATTCTTTGATCTGTGTTTCCATTGTAATTGAGTTAATATATTGCATTCAATTCATCCAAAAGTCTTTGATACTTTGGAAGAATATGATATATGTATATTAAGCAACCCCATCCACCCAAGTACTTGGAACTGGAACATTATGTGCCCTTTTTAATTTGTTTCGTCACATATGGGTGACCACACTTGCCTAAATAAGCTATAGAGAAAATGATAAAATTTAAAACGTGAACTATCATAGGAAGGTCTTAAAAGCATTTGTTAAGGAAATTACAACCTTGTTCTTTAAACTATCCCATATAATTTAAGAGAAAATTGTATTCTTCCTATAAAATGCTATAAAAGACCTTCATAGGAATGTGTAAGTTATATTAATCTCTATTCGGTCCTGGAGGTATAGAAATGTAATTTCTATGATGTTCTCTATAGCTACTGCTGTTAAATTCTGTAGTGGTTTTCCTGTAGGGAAAATGACATTGAGTGTTACAGAAACCCTTCTAAAGGTGAAATGTCTGTGGCAGATGTCTGTTACCTAAGAAATGTAACCGAGATCAGACAAGTGTTCCTATGCTAGCAGAAGTCTGGACTGGGAGCCAAACACCTGACAGACACCTTTTATCTCTTAACTTCAGCTCTAACATTTCAAGCTGCTTCAAAGTTTGTATAAATTTAACCACGTATTAACAACCAAAATTTAAACATTGAAACTTGATTATAAAGCCTAAGAGAGGAATAGCTAGTGCAAGCACATTAACACATAACCTGTTTTCTTCACAATGTTTACTAAGCAGATTTTATTTTATTTCCTGATATTAACCTCGCTCTCTGACAGAAGTACTGCCAACAGTAGACATCATTAAGCTGATAGAGGCTGTTGGTGGTTATCTCAGGTAGAACTGACCACAGGGCATCTGGGAATATAGTTTTCACAGTGCATACCTAATTATATCCCTGAAATCATTCCGTGAAGCAAATGGGTAAAAAACCGAAACGCTATAAACAATACTGGTCTACTTACACAAACCCAAGACATGAAAAAAAAGACAGATCCCAGAAATAGCACTGGGGCCTGAATCAGCAAACTGACACCAAGAACTATGCAAGTCAAGTCTTTTTTTTCCCAAATGCAATATATCTTATTTTTAACCAAGAGCTTTTTCTTTTGAAGGGATGTGTTTGTGGTCTATTTTGGTCAGAATATTATTATTTAAAGCATGAAGCGAATGAGACCTGTTGGGTTGAAGAAGTAGGAATGGAGTTCCAAGTCAGTAGAGAGTCCTGAACATATTTATCCCTTTCCACCTTCAGAAATAAGGTCCTGAGCTAAATTCTGCTGAAACAAACATGCACATCACAAGTAGCTCCAGCAAGGTGAAGACTTTTTGTTAAAATCTTGCCACTGTGTGGCATCCCCACAACTCACTAGTCCTATAATAGTAGCTGGAGTAAAAGATTAGTCAGTTTAGTAAAAATGAACAGTAAAACCCAAGCTCGTCTTTTGCAGGGAAAAGGGCCTTTTCCACTCACTGCTCAGCGTGAGACCAAACTGCTGATTTCCCAGATTCCTGCTGCCCCATCTGCTCTATTACAAAGTCTATGAATGTAATAAAATATAAAGATTCAAGTAATACAACATCCACCCCTCACATCTTGACAAAAGTATTTAATTTCTCGGTTCATGATTTCTAGTTTTACAATATTTCTAGAATTGATCTATTCATAATCAACAAAAGATTGATATGTTCGGGCGCCCAATAAAACATAGAATAGGACCAGGACACGTTTACATTTATGGCAATGCAGTTTGAAAAACATACTTTAAGAACATGGCATATTATAAAAATACTGCTGCCAACTTGAGGGAGGCCTTTGCCTTGTTTGCAGTGGGAATTTACGAGGAGTACTTTGATAAGTTTCATAAACAACATTCTCTCCCCTTTACAGAGTTTTCTTTATCTTATCAGAGAGATTTACTGAGTATCGTAAGCTACAGAGACTAAAATGGCAGAAAATGTCTCACAGTTAATTGCAACAAAACCATCTGAATCCCATGAGACATAGGAGGCAATCTGTGTCCTAAGGAAAATAAGAAATTATGAGGAATTTGAAATATGCTGTGCTATTTCAGTTGAGCACAGGACAGCTAGAAAAAACAAATATGTAAGGAAGTCACTGTCTGATATTTGCCCTCTGTTCTAATGCTAATTCTATTCTAATTCTTCTCTGCTTTCTTTAGCCTCTCTTTCTCCAGCTATGCCAGATAACAATTTCCAAGAACCATAAAAGAGAACAGAAACACATGCATTTAATTGTCTTATAAATTGAATTATGATTTATGAGACATTTTACGTTTCACGAGTAAGATGTTATGCAAATTCTCAGCAGACCCTTTTATTTAAAGAGCTTGCACAAAATATTCCTACTTGATTTTATTTCTGAAATAGACAAACTGAACACATGTACCCGTGTCTCAAAGACCAAGCAGTACATGCTTAATTATGTTCAGAAATCTAATCCCTGAATTATGGAATGCATCATAATTTATTTCTACATTAGCAAAAGTGTGCTTTAAAATTGATGGACCATCCCTTACCATATGCTTTATGGTTCTCACATTTGTATTAACAAAGAAGGAACAACCATCTTGAACAGATTAATATATAGCCATAGATAATTTTTCTTTCTTATCCATTCTTCCAGATCACCTCAAATATAATAAAATTCTTTTACCATATCTGCTAACATATAAAAAAGTGTAGTAGTATACTTATATTAAAAACAGTTGCCAACACATAACAACTAATCAGTCCAAAGATCCACCTGGCTGAGCATTTTGTGTCTGACAATGTCCACTAACTCTGCAATGATTGAGGAAGGAAGGTAAAGACAAGGCAAATACTGAGTTATACTTCCCTCTGGTGTACTCTTGCAGCTTCCAGCAAACTGCTGCTGGGGGAATTCATGCAGTAGAACATTTCATCTGCATCATTTAAACCACTCTTAGCATTAGCCCAGTGTTCTGAATTAATTGTGAAATGTCACATCAATTAATTTCTATCCATCCAGGCCAGATCATGTATTGATCCCCTCAAACAGAAGGCTGAGTGTCAGGATTTTAAATAGTGGAGTGATGGAGCTGGCACACAGATTCCTGTTTGGTAGTTGCATCTTTTGGGGTAGGAGGTAATGGTATAGTGCAAATAGCACTGCAAGGCAGCTGAGATGAATGCTTACAAAAAAAGACTGTGGAATAGCAATGCCTACAGTGTGTGATTTGGAAATTTGTTACAAAATATCCTGGATATCCAGAGACTGAAATGCATTTTTACTCTGCTCATCTAATCTCAGTTCACTGTGTCTGAATGTTTCACATGCACAGTTTTGTTGAAGATAAGACTCCCAGACAATATTAGGCAAATGAATTGTGGGGGTTTGGAAGCTGGAAAACCACCATCTTCCTTTTCCTACTCATCTTTGTCTAAGAAAACATGAACAAAAAGGAGTTAGCTGTTTCACAATTGTCACCATATTGCAAAATGGAATTTGATGAGGGCTGGGATGATATGTTGGGCTTCTGCTGTTTGTCTTGTGCACCAGTTTGCACTTCTGGAAGAGCCACTTACTGACTGCCACTCCAGAGCAACTTTTTTTCCTGAGTCCATGGAATTCACTCCAGGACAACATACTCACAGCTGACTCGGAAAGTAAATACCTTAAAAGCTTTGTTGGTGGGGTGTAAGCAGGACACTGTCTTTTCATACTGCTTCTTTTGTGCTGTATTTTATTCTGTGTGAGGCAGAAAGACAAACAAAGCCAGAGAGACCTAAAGGAGAAATGTGGGTTGGTGACTGATTCTTCAGAGCCTGAGTTATCTTTTTGTAATGTGATGTTTACAGGTTTTGTCAGGTATTTCCCATTCTGAGCACGTTGTGCTTCACCTCAAAGTTACCATCTATCAATTAGAGTATTGAACGGTGATGGGAGGCAAAATCTGAGAACAGGATTTTTGAGAAATGCCCTTGGTGCTCTGAGGCTATAGAGGACCACAGAGATTATGCTGATTCCCAACCCCAAGGAGGGAGGATGTCAAGGCTGTGCAGTTGTATCTGTCTGGACAAGGCTACACGTTTTCCCCCATGTTACAATTACATCCCAACTGTCTATGGCAGTGACTGTGCGTGATGGAGACAGACCAGAGCACTGAGCAAGTACAGTCAGGAGCTGCATGAAATGTGGTTAAGTCAGAGCATAAGTAACAATATGGGATCACAGGAAACTACTTCCAGCAGTGCTTCCTGCAGTGGTGCTGGACACAGCTGATCCTTGTCTAAATTTGCCTTTAATCATGCTCAGCATCAGTCTAATGTTTCCTCTGCTGCTTCTGTTGCCTGAAACAGATGATTTCCATAGAGAACAGCAAGTTTTCCTCGTCATGATCCAGCTGCCTGAAAGCTGGATCATGTGGGTAGAGTCACCTCTGGAACGGTCACGGTCTGGAAATGAGAAATGTGTACACAGTTTTGACACTCTCCAGTGCCAAAATGTGGATTGGGTAAGTTCTGCATCCCCCTATTTACCCTCAGCCACCCCACTAAATTTAGGATCTTCAAAAGGCCTGAGCAAACCAGGCCATTGAGAATCTCATCTTGAAATGACCAACAGTCATGAAAAATAGGATTGAGTACTCTGTGCTTTCCCAAGTTAGAACAGTTTATTATTCTTATTCCCATTGAACATATTCTTCAGTATGTGTTTGAGGTATTTGTTTTACTTCTTGCTGCCTTACCCCTAAGCACAGGTGAGTGAATAGTAGGAATGTATCCCAAAGAGTAGCAGCTGCAAAATGCATCTTCTCTCACAGTATTTTTCGTGGAAAAAATATTGACACAATGTTTTCATACTACCATGACTAATATCAAGTGCTGTTCTTGGACATTATTCGAATAGTATAAAAAAAAATAAAATAAAAAAGGTGAAGTTCTATTAATACCATATGGAGTCAGATTAGCCCCTGCTGCTCAACTATTCACAAAGAAGGCAAATCCTTCTATCTTCTCCTGCCCAAAGCAATAGCAAAATAGACATAAGCTGTGTGATTACCAGTCTGAGGGTGATGGAATTCAAGGTCATGTTGAATTACTAATCATCTAACCATCACTTGGAACACACAGCCGCACATGCCAGGCCAACTCTGCTGAGTTGTGCTACGACAGCATAGTGGTAACAGGGAAGAAAAAGAATTTCTTAAAATACCAATGATTTCTCTGGTGCTCATGCTATATTTACCCCATATTTTTATGTACAGATTAACTCTGAATTTTCTGGTTTTCTGTATTGTATCTTCAAAACCAAAACTCTGCCGCAGTCAAATGGAGGTTTAAGTACCCACAATTAAATGGTGTGATTCAGTGTTTTTAAATTCTCAAGTGTGATGCTGCGGGGCAAGTCTCAAGATTTAAATAGAGGAGAAGAACTCAGCGGTAACTGCTCATTTATTCCTGTCTTCACTGCCAGGAAGAAGAAATGATACTCAGTGAATTCATGTCTTTGCCTCATCACGGGATCACATGGGGCTGGAGATTCACTCCCAGATCACCTGACGTCCATTGCAAAGCTCATCAGCATCATCATTTTTGTTCAGAGGAGCACAGGAACATGTCCTCTACCCACCTGGACTTTCTGCTAATGCTCGGGGCTGTTAAAGTCTAAGATAAATGAACTCTGACTTTCTGTTCTACCAGGATTTGGACATTAGACATGAGCCTCTTGCTAATGAGGTGTAACCATTTATAGCAACGGTTTTAAGGGATTCCTGTAGCATCCAGTCCTGCTTAGAGCTGCCCTGGGTTCATCACTTTTCATCCACAAAAAGGAGTAAGAATTTGAGTTCCAATTAACAGCTAATATCAAGTACTTGGCCTGATGCCACAGACTTCCTGCAGTGTTACAATTCTAGTGTTTTCCAAAATGAATTTCCCTTTTAAAAATGTATCGCTAGTCCTTCTTGATTGCAAGTGTTAGCTTTGGGTGCATTAAATTGCCTGAATGAGCCCCGAGATAGAGGTTGATGACATTTCTCGAATGAAACAACTTTTTCCAGAATCTGCAGTTTCATCAGAGTTTGGACTGTGGGGTTTTGGGGTTTTTTTTTGTTTGGTTGGTTGGTTGGGTTTTTCCCAAAAAATGATTTTGGAAAAAAAGCTGGAAGCATTATTTACTTACAAATTTTGTTTCAGGCATATCAAAATCATTAATTTCAACCAGAAAAAAAATCGAGTTTTGTCAACCATCCTCATGTATCTGGCTTAGCCTTTTGCAATATATTATAATAATACTTTAGTACAGAAATCAAAATAGGATAAATTGCAAAAGTCAGAATATAATACTTCTGTCCTATTAAATGAAGCAAGTCATCACAGCTTTCTGGGCTTCAATGCATTGTTGCCACACCAGCCCTCCACCCAAAAGTTAGGGGTTTTAAACTGATACCGAAGAAAGTCCTAGAGATATTAGAATTCCCTAAGAAACTGCAAACTTATTTTATTACTAGCTTTTTAAAAATAATATTTTTGCTGTATTTCCAAATACCCATGCTTTTCATTGAAAATGTTATTGAACTGTTGACAATACTGACATTTTTAATTAGTGTCACTAGGTTTCAGAGTAAATAATTAAATTGCTGATATTTTCAACAAGTCTACCTGGCTGCTCTGCTTATCTGATGGTCCCAAGTGCCTCCAAACTCTGTCAAATTGCAGAAAAACAACAGCCAAACGGTCTTCTATGAAAACCTGCAAGATAATGAAATACCGAGATTGTGACTACAGCATTAAAAGATTAAAAAAGCAAAATGAAAGTAAATACAAGTGCAGTATTTACATATTACATCATTCATCTGCATGCAGTGAGATTGTCAGTTTTAAATATATATTAAGCTGCTACACAATTTCCTTTTTACCAGACCAGATTGTGAAAGAACATCTAAATTCTTCCACAAAAATTTATGTTTCATTCTGCTGCAGAGCACAAAGTGCTTTAATGCAGAGCACACAAATTGTCATGTTCTTGTCTGGGGAACAGTCTTGAAATCATTAGTCAGTTTGCCAGCATAAGGAACATAACACAGAATCTGTGAGATGCATATGGTAACAACTTAGAGTCTTATGACCAATCTGTTTTTTATAACAGTTTGTGAATACCTTTAAAATAAATTAGACCTATTAATCTATCTGATTTTGAAAGGGGTTTTTATCTCATGTCAATTGTTTCTTTGCAGATTTGGATGTTTTCCATTTTAAACGTATGTGCTGTGATTAGAATACCAGAGTGATAGGGATCATTAAAATAACATTTTTCATCTTAAACTGTTGTTGTTGGGTTTGGAACGTATCTGGTTATTTTAATGTGTTCTCCTTAAAGAGAAATAAATTACTTCATTTTCCTGGGAAAGTCCAGTTGGTTTTTGAGAAAGCCTTGTTTTAAGGCTGCCTATACTGTCTGCTTGGTTCTCATAATGCTTTTCATTCTTGTGTTTTGGTTTGGAAATTTACATCTCCAGGAAGCCAATTTTGCCTGTGGAAGAAGACTGATGTGTGGCACAGTGCGGGGAAATGTGCACCTTGTCAGAAAGGCCGAGTCCCACAAGAAAAATTGTTTGTTTAAAAGTGTGTGGCCCAGCTTTTCTTTTCTCTAATTAAAGCATAAATGTCATTGTTCTAAGGTTCTTTAAATTAGGTTTATTAAGGTCTAGGCCACATTTTGGAATGCAATTAATGTGTGCCTAAGCTTTCCATTCCCTTTAATGTCACAGGGGATGTACTTGATATAATGTTATTTAATATTTTAACAGAAGCTACAGAAACTGAGATTAGGCAAGTTTGTTATAAATTAAAAGCTAAATAGAACTCAGTGAATCAATCTTTTTTCTGGCAAGAGTAATTTCTTCTGCATTTTATATTCCTTCTGTATATAACTCACATTTCAGAATCCTACTCCCTGGCATCAAGGATTTATACACAGTTCACCCGGTTTATGGGCAAGATAATTTTTGCCAGTAATTACATGAACACTGGCATTCACACAAGGGTCGTGGGAGGTTATTTAAATTATACAGATGTCACACAGATGTAGATGAATGCCCAGATTCTGCTTTCATTGTGTGGGTTGGACTGTCAGCTGAGCACTGGACTCGAGGTATTACTCTGAATACGAGGTGTAAGTGCTGAAGTAGAAGAAATGGGATGCAGAAAATTGCTTAGATTGGTCATTTTAAAGGACTTATTAAGAAGACTTCATAGACCAGTTTTAAAGCAGGTTAATGCAAGTGCTTGCAGGATCACATGCCCTGAAATATTTTCATTAAAAATAAAATGTAAGGATGAAATGCCAAGCTGCAGCATGACAGGCTGGGGTATGGCTCTCCCAGAGTTCACACTCACCTGTGGACAGCAGCAGGATGGAAATGGAGTTCCTAGAAGCACTAAGCTCCAAATCCCTCAGTCATGTGAACAAGTAGGTCTGCAGGATCAGTTGCTTTGGACCTCCAGGAGTTCTGAGAGAACCAAATTGTCTCACAGATACCTATGACATCAGTTTTTTACTGTCAACATGGTGCTTGAGTACTTGCAAAGCTTTAAGTCAAGAGGAAGCAAAGAACAGGCAAGATACGGAACTGACGCACCATGTAAAAAACCTTGCCATTTAAGATTACTCTTATTAAAAAAGTTTTACAACTATGAAGATCTCACATTGCACATCTTAAAGCATCTTCTCTACCTCATGTTAGTATTGAATGGAATTCTGCAGTTCTTGCATAATGAGCAAGTGCTCATTAGTGGGAGAGGTGTAAAGAAGTGTGCAGATGTGAGACCTTCTCATTGCAAGGAATGAGTATTAATGAGCAGTAAAATGAGAGGCACTGAATATCATTTAAATCACCAAGAGAGCAACTCTAGATAGTGCACAAGACTTGTGCTGAATGAGCCACAGAAAAAGCACCAAAACTGAACAAAACATTTAAAAAAGCATAATGTACCTTAACTATTAAGCTTATTTGCTTCAATAATTTTGCATCTCTGTTCTGACACCATTAACACCCACAGTATATTTGGCTGCTAAATGTGCTGCATTCTACCTATCAAGACTTGCATTTTGTATTCTTCATTTCCATTAAAGACACTGCTTGCAGCTAGGAAGACATTTGGGCTTCAAAGTCTGACTGATACAAGTAACCTTCAGCTTCACAGAGTCCAGGTCACAGAGGCAGAGCAGCAGAGAGGGATGGAGTTGCCCCTCTTACCTCTAAGTTAACGAAGGAAGACCATGTCTGTCAACGTAGTTGCAGAGCTTAGGACAATGTAATTAATTTTCCTCTGAGTCTGCTCCATTTATGAGTAACAGACTGATGTAAGAAATAAGATCTAGATTAGTTTATTGTCAATAATAATTTTTCAGTAACTGCAGTCCATGAATCCAGTTTCTCTGCAGAAAAAAAATTATTTAATACCATCTAGACAAATAAGAATCTTAACTTTGGATCTACAGAACATCTCAAAACCAATTCATATGAGGGAAACCATCACTTGGATGGAAATAGGAAATCTGAGAGGCAGATGAACCCCCTAAGATGCGAAGGTAAATACAGTAATAAAGATTTCTGACTAATCACTAATCATATTTGTAATGAAAAAGAGTTTAAGATCCACAAAAGCGAATCCTGGCAATGGTTATCTCACTTCTGATATGTTTCTTAGAGACAACTAATAGCATGTTAGTAAGAGCTTGCTGAACCAGTGGTCCCTAAATATGAGGAATGCAGAGACAGTGGTATTGTTGTATCACTATCTTATCTGGCAAAAGTAAGAAATAATGTGTACCCAGACATGAATTTGGCTGTGACACAGAACAGCACAAAGTCAAAAAATATTTTCTTTAGTTCAGTAGAATTACATTTGACCAGCATTTCCAGAAATGCCTTCTAAAAATCCCCTAATAAACTCAGTGGGTTATGAAGTAATGTTGGATAGCAGACACAGAACAGTGAGAGGTAATAATATACATTGTTGGATTTATTTATTTATGACACAAGATTACTGGAATATGTGCTGGAAGAAGAAAATGCAAGGACAGAGACAGAGACACTGCATTTGTATCCTATGGATCACATTAGAACAATTTGGGGATAAAACAGGGAACCAGATTGTCAAAATGGTGTAAGTGGATAAAAATGATTTCTTTCTGTGAGTACGTTCTTTGAGAGTGGCTGTCAGAAGACAGAGCAAATACAATTTTACCCTAATGTTCAGTGAGTGTGAGTAGTATTGGATAGCTGTGTAAAAAGGTATTTTAGAATTTTATTGGAGCTAGGATAACCTTCCCTCTATCCTGCAGTAAAATTATAGATCAAAATGAAGAGATTTTTGTTTCATACCTATCAAGGTGCTATGTTCAGTGAGGTACTGTGAAAGAAACATCCTGATCCTACTCCTGTACTGTCTCTTGGCAATAGACAACATTGTTCCTCTTGTCAAAATTTGAAATTACATTTACAAGTGGATTGAGAGTCTTAAATACTTTCAGCAAGCTGTTATGAAGTTCCTGATAACTCATCCTTCCTATTTAAGCATATTACCATTGATTTATCTATTCAGATATTTATTTAACCCTTATCTCTGTCTCCCATGTTCTATGTCACTTTTCAACAAGGCACAGATTTAAAAAAAAATATTTAACCATTATTCATAACTTCCTGTCCTTTATCCAGCTATAACTGACATCAGTGTCAATGGGAAGACTCCAAATGACATCAGTCAGAGATGCTGAGGACTTTTGATAATTCAAAATGTTTCTTTATTTATTTGTAATCCCTTTTTTCCCAAGGGAGAAGGTGGTGAGTTCAAACAATTCGTTACATTTGAAAACCAAACACAATGCTTGCTCCTGTTATGCTGAATAAGAGTAGGAAAAAAGCAACGGAATTCATGGGAAACAGTCAAGAGCTGTAGATGGAGACAAAGCAAAATTGCAGCAGAAAGCCTGAAAATAACTATTCATAGAACACAGTGAACTTCCCTGAAAACAGACATGCTGCTCCCAGTTCTCACACCCCTGAACTGACATCCACTGGTGCTGCAAAAGACACTGTTTCCATGTCTGCAGCCCCTACACAAATGTCTTTATTCGTGAGGAAAAGTCACTGAGGTTTATGGCTGGTTCAGGGCATTTGAATATTAAAATCCCACACTCATGAGCGACTCCCAGCCCTACCCACTCACTGAGCACACTGGGCAGGGGGTCAGAGTAGGCTCTCTCTGAGTACCATGCAGAGCCAGAACCACTAACATCATCTTTTTTTTAAGTCACCCTTCAAGACTCACTTTTTCCAGGTCCACATGTTTCTTCCAGCAAGGATCCTGGTGAGTAACAAATCAAAGCTGTAAATCTGTGACGATTTAAGACCTGGCCTTCCCATGGGTTTCAGGAGGCTGTCAGTGCCTCCATTGTGATGGCAGTTTCTTGGGAGCAGTCCTGAGCCTTCCTTTTCCCTGCCTTGGGCTGAGAACATGGTTGGCCTTTAGCCAAGATGCAGAGAGTTGCTCAGGTGGATGTTAATTTCGAGGAGGCAGATGAACAAGGATAATACATCACTCTGAAAACTCTGTGGCATAGTATTTCTGATAGACTTTATAATCCCCTGCTGCCCTGAGCAGCACAGCTTTATCTTCAATGGGTACATTAAGCTAGTTCTCTGCAGAGATGGAAAAACCCAAGCTCCTGCATTGCTCAATGCTCTGTGCTAACATTAGTCCGTGGGTGGACCTGGACATTGAGCCCACGTTGGCACAAACTGGGGCAGGTGTGTGCCTGTAACACAACATCCATTTTATTGAGGAGAGAGGGAATGGACCCAGCTACACCATAAGGTCTGTGGGCTGCTGCACAGCAAACTGGATAGAAACATATTTAGGGTTTTGTTTTCCAACTGCACATACTCCAACATGGAAATCACTATCTAATGGTCCCTGTTCTGCTGTGGGCTATGGCTCTGGTACTGCAGAGGGATTTCCTCTCAGAAAAAGTAGTATTTTCCTGAAGATCTGAACAAGAAATTCCAAATTCAAAAGCAATAATTCAGTACTTAGGTGAATGCCACTTGGATGAGCTGCTGTTATTGTTTTATAGCAAATATTTCTGTAGCATGTGGTGGCCAGCTCACTGAAACACAAAGATAATGACAGTCCTTGCTCCGTGGAGCCTTCAGCTGACGAGCCATAGCAGATAGACAACACAGATCTGTGGGATGGGGTGGGAGGCAGGCATGATGAGATTTCAAAAAAATCTCAAACAAACCCCAGTCAGAGAAACAGCTTCCAAAATATTTATTAAGGTTTTCAAGGCTTCAAAGAGAAAAGAGTCATTCCAAACATAAACTCTCATCCCACATAGACAGTGCTTGTACTTACATGCTGTTGTCTCAACAAGCTTCTGTTTTCAGTATAAAACCTTCCTGGTTTTGAATATAATTGCCAGGAGATGAGTTTGGAGACGTGATGTTGACTGCAGAGAAGTGCTGCATGTGGATGATCACAATTTACCAAAGGGCTGAGTATGGCTTGTCTTAGCCTGTATGGCTCAGAAGCAGTGTTAGAGGAAAGAAAGAAAGAAAAAGAGGAAAAAATGGAAGGGAAAACAAAGTATGTCACAATCATGTTCAAACATAATGTGTTTTTCAGGCAAGTTTAACCTAAAGGCACTTACTTACCAGACAATTTGAATGAAATATATTATTTCATTTAGAATTTAAGCATATCTTGAAGACTTTTCTTTTTCCACCAGCCAATAATGGACAGAAACACCAGCTATTACTGCAGCTGGTAAGCACGTGATGAACATTACTTGCTGAACAAAGATATTAGTACTCTGCAGATCCTTTTAAGTAGAGCTGACAAGAAATTCCTCCACTGCGTAGAAAGTACAGTCTGGCTAATGCAGGGAAATATTAGCACAGAAAAGGGTGAATTCCAAACTATAAGAGAATATCAGCTCCAAAATGCAGTTTTAGTTTGCCCTCTTCCTCATCCACTGAAAACCCAAGTCTATCAGAAGACTGATTATCAGTGCAAATCCTTATGGTAATCAGATATTTCTAGTTACAATATGCTCAGGTGCACCAGGACTTACTTCCACCTGCTGCTGAAATAAGCCCTGTGCAGGGCTGAGTTTCAACCCACATTTTCCCAGTCTGTTCAGTTATCTCCATCTTTGGGCTCGGCTGCATTCCCTTCCTTTTTCAGAGTCTTCCTCTCATCCCCAGGCAGTTGCTCACAGCCCACTCCCTCCTTTCTTGTTCCAACGCAGTCCTTTTAAGATTCATATTCTTTTTGATCTCCAGGCTCTCAGACTTGGCAAGTCAGCTGTGTAACTGCCCGGGGCCTGGAAAATAACATTTTCCCAACTGATTATTGAGTTATTGTTATTTTAACTCCCTTGAAGTTGTTTACCCCAGGTATCATGTCTTGATCACTGTTCTGTTGCCCATTGGTTTCCATCTTCTCCCAGACTAAACAGCTTACTTGGACTTAACTCTATAAATAATCTTCACATGCACAGGCTGAAGCATATAAACTCTTCATGAAAGCAGTACACTTAATTCCCCTGGTTCTCCAAACCACAGGAGTTAAGATCAGTTATCTAGAACATTATACTAACAATTCCCAAATTTATGGGTTAGATCAGTGGTGGTAAAGGCTTCTGTGCCACAGTGTGTCCAGCTCTTGAATTTGCTTTCCTTCATAGGTCTTCTCAGCTATTCATATGAATAGAGAGGTGAGGGAGTAGGTGAGTTGTCCTGAGGTATTGTATAAACAAGTATCTTCCTTCCAAAAATTCCTAGCAGCCAGAGCTTTCATGCCTGGTATATTCACTTGCTAAAATTGTCCCTTTGTTTAATATTTTCTAGTTACCTTTCTTTTCTTGTCCCCTCCAACTCATATTTTCATACCATTTCTTTTTATAAACCATTTTGCACTAAGAATATTTTTCCACTATAGCCCGAGGTTTCTTACTTTTTTTGATTCCTTTTAAAAAATGGTGGGAACTGAATAAAAGAAAACCCTTCTAGCAAAAAAATGGAAAAATATTTTTCAAGACTTCCTAAAATATACTATTTGTGGGTAGAGCAATGCACTGAAAACAGAAAACACCGCATCTTACTTCTTTGCCTAATTCCACACTTCTGCTACTTACAGTTAAAATGACATACACTTAAAACCTAAGAAAATAAGCGTAAGTACCTGGAAGAGGAAAAATAACTCACAAATGCATTTCCAGTTTTCTGGGAAAATTTAGCTTTTATCAGTGTGCATGTCAGATTTAGCAGCTGTCATGTACCAACAGCAAAGTTGGATGTTGAACACTTAGGACACAGAGCTACAGAAAGCTGCAGTGGGAACAAAGGGGGAGATAGGGCTAGAACAACTGTCATCAATTCTATTCTGTTCAGGTCCACATAACACTGTATTAAAATCTTTTATGTCTTTTGCAACCTTGAATATGCCTGTGTCCCCAGTTGCTGCTAAGAAGGTGACACACTGAGAGAAGGCCCTCCTAAAGTAGCCTGGATCCATCTGGAGTCAACTTCCACTAATGTCTGGGGCTCTCCTCATACTTGGTGCAAGGGTGTGAGCAGAAAACTGTTTGTTTTCTTCTGATTTAGCATTGAGATGGAATTGCAACAGCAGGAGTTTTTGTGGTACTTTGTAAGAAACTTTTGGAGCCACTACAAAATCCACCCAGACAAAACATCCAACTGCTGGATAAAACGCAGTATCCCATTGCAGAATTAGGAAATGTTCCTTTGCAGTGCAGGAAAACCATTCAACATGCTGGTATTTATAAACAGCCACACATTGCAGTTATGAGCTTCTGGAGAACACATTCTTTCCAAGAAGAATGTCATTGTTAATCCACTGAAGAGTGAGTGGGTGAGTGCGAGAGACGGTGTGAACGTGTGAGCACGGCAGCAGTAGGAGGAATGAAGTGTGGCTGTCCTGTGGCAGAAGGAATGAAATGTGGCTCTCTTGATACAAAAGATGTGGATGAGAACTACAGCACTTACAGAGCTTCAGGACCATATTTGTGCACTGATGCTATGGCAGGGAAAAGTCTTCTTCCAGCCTTTGAAGGCTTTCCCTTGAGCAACATTTGGGATAGGATGTGGAAACAGATTTTGGGATACCCTTGAGGAAAAGTCAGTCCTATGTCTTCGGATTATCCCAGACAGTGGGACTCATTGAGAGGAATTAATTCCCTTTTCCCCTGGCAGTTGATGAAAAAAATCCATCAATGTGGGATGAGTAACAGAAAGAAAGAAAAGTTGTTATTATTGGTGTGAAAGGCTCTTCAGAAAATGTCAGAACAAACTGATTCCCTTTTTAGCTGAATAGTGAATGAGAAAGTCTGCAAAGGGATTTCCATGAAAATTTCCGTCAGTCGCATTGGGTTGGCTACACTCTCACACTCAACTGAGATAGGGCTCAGTGTTTTTCCTCTATTTTCCTTATATTGAAATATTTAGCAGCACTAAATAAATAACAAATGCTGATTATATTTTCAAATGTCAAAAGAAGTTGCAGGTCACGAAAAAACCCAAAAGCTCAAAACCCTAGAAGACACTGTGTTACAATAACAAGGCTGAGATCTAGAAGGATTGTTTGCTGGTCTTTCAATTTGTGGCAGAGATCTAAAATCTATTTTAGTAAAGGACAGATAATCCTAATATGAGCAAAAATTAAAAGAAATTTGTTCAGTACTGAGCCATTCACAGACACTTGGTAATAAAACAGCAAACAACTCGTCATTCTTAATGTTATACTTCTCTAGGGAACTGAGCTTTTTGTTTGCTGTAATGAACTGTTATAATTGAGCTCAGTTTTACTGGAGTAGAGCTTTTTGCCTTAACAGCTGAGAAATAGAGATTTATTTTGATTAAAAAAGATGCTTGCAGCAGAATAAATGTACAGGCTATGTAACCAGGACCTTCCGTGTATGTAAAAAACCCCCTACATTCAGTTACTTCCACCTTCTATTTTATTTTTCAAGGAAAGGCATTTAATTTTCATTGCTGATATATGCTGGGCATAGAAGATCAGCTGGCAGATATTATAATGAAGTGTTCTTTGTTTACAGAAAAAAATTGTGTTCATGATTTTTTAATAATGTTTGACAGTCTCATCAGAAAGAAATGGAGGTCTCAACTGGAATTGTTGTTCATCATATGCCCGAGGCCTGAGGTTGATTTATTTTGTCACCAAGCTGAGCTGATTTTATTTGAACTAGTAACTGAAAGTTTTCTTGCATCGTTTGCTATGACAGTGCAATGAGTGAAGTCCTAAAGCATGAGCTGCATCTCTCAGAAAACTCATATCTTAATGCAGCTTTTCCCTACACTGCCTGGTAATTTTTAAGGCCATAATGTTTTATAAGAAGATACATGTAGTAGATAAATCAAGATCTAGGGGTAACTTTGCTCTTCCCTCTACATCTGCAGCTCTAATCAGAGCTGATCATCTGTGCCAAATCAAGCACTGACTTATAGAATGGACTAATATATAACAGGTACAAGAGTGAAATAAAAATCCTACTCATGCAGCTTCATCTCAGGCTCACAGTGAGGTCTGTGGTGTGGCTGGATAATAAGCCCACAGGTGCAATTTAACTATCATCTTACCAAGCACATCAGCTAGAAAACCTCAGAGATCATAGTTCTTGTCTAAATTGGGCTTGGCATACTCTTTTACAGCACTCCTTGGAAATCACAGAGGGTAAGCCTGGAAAATTATTTTGTCTCATGAAAAAAATTTTAAGCATGCAAGAGCTGCCTTTCATAGGGCCAAAATGTGCTCTACAGAAGGAACGGGACTATGACAGCAAAACAGACATGTCCCACCCAAGGCCCTTCACCTCTCAGCTCACTGACTCAAGGCCAGTTCCTGGCTTCGTTGCCCCTCCAGAAAGGGCAATTCCAAAACAACCAGTCAGTTTGGGGGTTATGATTTCTCCATTTGAAACCTAGGTATGCTTTTTACATCAGCAAAGGAAATCTGGGGTCTTGAGGACTGGTTATCATTTATACAGTGTTTGCTCCTAAACATCAATCAAACCTCAGGAGGGGACTGTGTGCAGGTGGGAATTTCTTCTCCCTTGTGATGAAGACCAGGTGTGTAAAAAACATGAACACAAATCTTTTTTGAGGGTAGTTTTGAATGGAGACAGAAGAACATTTTCCAATAGACATCAATTTATATGACTAATGTCACATTCTCACCACTTCTGAAGGAATGTTATCTATGTACAAAAGGGAATCGTAACATCTCTCACACATTTTCAACCTTTTCTTAATCCATACCCTAGCAAATAATTCTTTTCTTCCCCACTTCATGCTGAGATAAAGGGAGCAACAGTCTGACTTTTAGGGGGGGTTTTGAGATGTTTTCAGACCATTTCTCAACTCAACATGCCTATATATATTCCCTTTGGCAACAGGACACACTGGAAGGTTTATGTTCTTTGAAGATATTTTCCCTGCAGCTCTCTGAACTGCAGCAAGATGCCTATTTCCTGCACAGAAACCCCAAAGCATCCACGGCAGGAATGCATGACTTGCTCTCTAATAAAAAAAACAAAACCAAAACAAAACAAAAAAAACCCAATTACTTTAATTTGGCATGATGAACCGTTTTTTGTTCCAAGTCCATATTTTCATTTCGGTTCTCCCAGTCATAAATGTCTTGTGATGCTGAGTAACAACAACATAATCTGAAAATTACACCCAGCTGAATGAGATCGTTCATAGCTGTTATTCCTCATTTATTACTTACACATTCCAGATATGATGCATATTTTACCTGCATGCTGTTCCAAGGGATACATGCCATGCACAATGGCAAACACTTGAAGGGACCCTGCTGTAATGTATGATCCTATTACCCAGAGTCTTACGATCCATCCTTTAATAACCTATTTTTTGTTGGAGAGTGTTCCCATCTCTTAAGAAGGCCTAACTTGCTGTAATTATTTTTTGATTTAGTTTTGTCCCCTAGACATCTTAATTCACAAGTTTTAAGTTGTTGCTTAATACAAAGCATTAAGAGCAGATTCACACCCAACTATTAACCACCTGAGGTATCCAGACATTAGCTAATAAGCTAAAATTCATGTGTTGAAAGAAATTCTAATAGTCTGGGTCTGCCCTCAGACATCATCTGAAATGACAGACGAGTCCTTTCCATCACTGTAACTTCGCGTAAGTCCCAGGTCACCAACCTCCAAGAGTAGGAACCACACTCATTTTGACTCAGTTCCACCGAGAGACTGAGCACAGTTTCTGAGAAGTAACAAGATCTCCCTGCTGTCAGGAGGGCTTGTTAACTCTCTGCTCAGTCTCACAGCCCCATCACAGGCAAACCATAAAGACAGGGACCAATCCATTTCTTTCCTGGAGCAACTCTGGGCTACAAAAATAACTCACAGGTGTCGCTTCTAAACATTTCTTAGTAGATTCTTTAAAGCATTACTTGAACAAGACCACAGCTACCCATGTCAGACAGCCTTGGAGAGCATTATGGACCCACAGAGCCAAATTCCTTTCTCATCCCAGCTCCCGACTAAATTAAGTCAGGAGAACAGTAATGGGACAGCACAGGCACAGCACTTGCCTTTCTCTTTGTAGAAACTGGCTGCATAAAAGACCCATTTTGCTAAATCCTTCATTTTCAGCCAGATCGCTTTCTCCACTACTGCAATTCTTTTGACCCAGCCTTTTGAGTGTTTGACTTTAGCCCTGAAGAGAATAAGAATAAAGATGCACAGATAAGAAGCTCGTCAGATCACACATTTCCCCAAAGACACAGGAGAAAGAGAAAAAAATATTTCTCAGAAGATCTCGTTCAACTTTCATTCTCTTGGAGGCTTTTGGGAACTGGCTACATAAAAATAATTTGTTTTATTCCTCTAAATTTTCAATACCAAAGGAGGTTTGATGGGTAGAATTAACAATGTTCAAATGGGAAAGGAACTTCATTATCTCTCACTGCTGCTCAATAAATAACCATCACAGAAGAGCACTAAGAGACCAGTCGCCTGTCCTGGCTTCATCTCATAACCTGTATCAGGGCTGTGAATTCCCAGCCTCTCTCCCGGTACAGTCTGGGATAGCTGGGACTGGGGTTTGTTCGTAGTCTCCAGGTCTCACTTTGCTTTTTCTTCAGTATGTCCAAGAGGCAGCTAAACCACTGTCTTCCCACACCCCTCTCCTCAGCTGCTGTTCAGGGCTCTCAGTAGCTCCAGTCTCTTGCCACGACCACCTCAAGTTCTCACCCCCATGTCGTCAAAGTCAAAACTGCCCCACATAAACTACCCTTCAGCCTATGATTATCTCTTTTCAAGTCAAAACCACCTCCAAAATGAACACAAAAGCCAGAATTTAATATCAGTCAGTTGCCCAAAAATTTCATTGGCATGATCCAAATGCAAAATGTGTTTGGAGAAAAGACATTCTCTGATCTCATGGACAGTCGGGGCTGTCTGCATGCCTTTCCCTTCACATCATCTGCTTTCCTCAGGAACACTTTGCTCTTCTTCCCCTCATCCTGAAATACAAAACTGTAGCTTCCCACATCCCCTCAGAGCACATGCCTTTGCCAAACTCAAGGGTTTTTTTAGGGCTGGGCTTGCCTTCTCATCAACTCTGAAGGGTCTAATGCATTTTTGGGCACAGGGACTACAATTTTTGTAAATTGATCTTAAATATTCTGTTAGACCAAGTTCAAATTCCATGATCCCACTTTCAGTTTTAAAGTGGGGACATACCTGGATTTTCCCCTGTGACAGGAGGATTTCCTTTCATTCTTGATCTGAGACATAACAACCATTTGGAAAGGGTAAGGAAAGTAAAGTTGAACTCATAAACTGGAAAATATTATGGATGAAAAGTTGTGAATTAAATAACACATTTTATTTGTAGCATGTCAATAAAAGTAAGAGCACCAAGAGAAACTCAAGAAAAAAAGATGAAACAGATTATAGAAGACTATGCAATCTGCTAATTTAAGAGAAAAACATAAGCTAATTCAGATATTGATCCCCATAGTTAAGCGTCCCATTAAATTAGAAAGCACGTCTCTAATTCAAATTAGATGCTTTGCTGACTAAATACTCAGTTCCTTTTTCTCCTCATCTTCACAAACTGTAATATCTCAAATGGAATAGAATGAAATCAGTTTAAGAAAGATTTGAGAATGTCCTCCTAGAGGAGACAAACATTACTCCCATACTTTTGTCTGACTACGTAGGCATATTCAGGAAAATTCATCTGAAATAAGTAAAGATGTGTTTAAAGTAGAGTCCTAAATTATTCATCTGTAGTTATATGCTTATGGTGAAAATTAAGGCATTTGTCATTCAACTTAGGTCAAATTATTCTGGAATAGCAGCATACAGATCATTAGTGGTATCGCTATGAATTGCTGTCCATCTCACATATTAAACACAGTTCAACTGTGACAAGTTTAATTCAGTGTGTATGCAAATATGATCTTACACATCAAGCAAACTATTATTGTCCTAACTCAGTGTGCAAATGTCTATTTTTTATAGTTATTTTCCTCTAATTACCACCACGAGATGATGTGCAGCAAGGAAGTCCTTCTTCTAGTCCTTGATTTCTATAAGTTGCAGCGAGCAGCTGACCATAGAGTCAGCTGAAAGATGACGAAGCAAGAGAATAATTCAAATTTGAATTGCATAATTTATTTAAATAAGTAAGGAAAAAGGATGATCTTTTGCCTAACTTTGGAAGGAGGCACAAAGCACTCTTGGCTTGTAACCTTAAGTTGTACTCTCTGAGTCCTCTGATGACTCGAGTGACATGATAAGCGTTTGCTCAGTGTCTTTCTCCCCATTTTTCTCTTCCCCACCTGAAAAAGGAGTGACAACATGATCTTCCTGCAGACATTGGCCTCCAGCTCAGCTTCCCACTGTGCAGGCCATGCTCTTGATCTTGCTGTACAAAAGTTATCCCAGGCTATTTCTAGGAATATTAAATGCAACCACAATTAACCTGTGACACTAACTCAGTAAAGGCATACCCAGGATGCTCCCAAATTCTTTTAAGGGTATGGAATCTGTTCTTGACACAGATGTATTGTTACTATGTAAATCTTTATGTATTCATGACAAATAAATACATAAATTTACAATAAACATAAATTCATACATGAACTAGTTTACTTTTCTCACAGGCAAGCACTCTGCACTATATGGCTCTCCTCAATATTACACCTCCAGAATCAATTATAAATTCTTTATATTTCTCTAACAGGAAGGTTAAAATTCAATTCTCCTTTATTGCAGTTTGTGAATACAATATACTCTGTGGCTGGCTTGGAAAATCTCCTCAGTTAAATCATCTTGTGCAATACTATTTCTTAGTCACTGTTACCTCCCCACACGACAACAAACTGACAACCCCACACTCCCAGACTATTTATTGGTCTGTTCCTTAAATGTGACAGTTATTTTACAATATATTTATTTTTTTATTGAAATGACCACATAGACAGTTTGGGGTTTCTTTTGGTCTTGTGGGGGTTTTGGGTGAGGGCACAACTGTGCTTTTAAATTTTAAATGTCTCCTAGAGGCTTTGAGTCAATGCTGTTGTCCTTTGTGCCTCCTCCCCAGTAAATCAGTTGCTTGGTTCTTTGTTTTCAGGGTTTAAAATACTGTTAACCAGCAGAAAGTAAAGTGATATGTTAGCATAGCAGAGTTTCTGTGTTATTGAACTGAGGCAAGGAGCCCAGAAAACCAGAGGAAAATGATCCATTGCAACCTATAATCCTTCCCTCACCACAGCTCCAGAACATGAGATTATTATGCTTGTTAGAATAACTACTTATCTGCCCATGGCCAGGGCTGGTGTCTCCTGGAATGTTAAAAAGGTCCACACCTAATTACGCTGTTGACTTGATTATTTTTGTCCAACTCATACTTCAAAGAAATCCATTATAGCTTATCCCCCAACCAAGGAAAGTAAATGGACTTACTCGAAGGATCAATATACTCCAAAAGGGTGAGGGAGGAATAAAGAGAAGAATTGGAGTTCCTTTCTACAGGGTCCTATAAAAGCTGAGATCTTTCAGTGTGAGTTAATTGTTTCTGCTACCAGTGCAGCGGCTCCCAAATTCATCCAGGTTTTCCTGCTTTGCTTGCAGCAAGGCTATCCCCTGGCAATCCTGGTTGTTACATGCCTGCATCATTTTGCCTGACTTCACTGGATACTCCTTGGGACAGGGACTGTGCCTTGTCTGCATTTTAAAAGTTAAGATGCGCACATAATACATAATTACTATATAAAAGAAACTTGAAATTCAAGACAGCTTTGTTGGTTCTTACTTTCTATGACTCAACAAATTTGTTACCTTGAGGTGCTAAACACTGTTGTGAGCACAAGGGTGAGAAAAAAAAGGTCAGTTTTTCTACTACGGGAATGTCTTCACAAATCTTCGGAACCCATGGGCACTGACACCAATATGTGCTGGTTTCCCCTCTCTTCTGAGGTGTTATTTTTGGGAAAGTGCAAAGCAGCACCTTTCCAGTAACATCTGTCAGGCAGGAAGACTAAGCATCTTTGGCATTTTCACAGGGAGAAGTTACAGCACAGTAAACAATAGGTACAGGACAAACGACGCTGAGGGGTGTTGTAGAAAGCTGCATTTGTACAGAAATTCCAGGTAATAAAACACTTTCCAAAGGAAAAAAGACATGATGGCCTCTTTCTAGATGTCTGTCCTTGACTGCCCTTTTTCTAAAGGATCCAATTAATAGTCCTGCAAAATTTATTATCCACACTGTTTTGGTGGCTGGGATTTCCCCGTGCTATCTGAAAGGATAATCAGCCACTGGGGAAGCTCAAAGCCATTGCTAAAGGGGTAAAACCTTCTCTCACCAACTCGAGGCTGCTGCTGTTCTCATGATGTCTAAAGCTACCTTCAGTGGCAGAGAAAATTTCCCCTGCCCAAGAACCCTGGGGGCCCTAATCGACACCTTACACAGCACCTAATTCTTCAGAAATGTTTAGTAATGACTGCTGTGTTACCCATTGGGGGTGCCTAAGTGGAGAAAGTATCTCACTTTTGCCCGCAGGACTGCAATGTATTTGTTTTCACAGGCTTGCCATGCATGGTTAGGCACAATCAGCATTAGCAGGCCTGGGGAACAGGTAAGCACAGCCCCAGAATGGGGCTTTTCTCCTGTGAGTCCCTTTGAAGGTCAGGGTGGTAGAGGGCGGCAGTTCAGCTTCACAAATCTGCCCGTCCTACACCTCACTCCAGCCGGTTACAGGGAAAGCAAGTGCAATTCCCCCACTGCTTCCCAAAGGCACAGAGTCAAACACCTCCGTGCAGTGAAAGATTAGGATCCCTAATGAGAAATTATTCACTGTGACTCTTGCTCATTCTGCCTCCTTATTATTGCTGCTCATTATTTCTACCTTGTCTGCAGGCAGGACCCCCCATACAGTGTCAGACACTCTGCAGACAGTGGACAAGGGTGACAGTCCCTCCTTCAAGACTAGAGCAATGCTTTGAGCCTGTTAAATCTGGGATGTTAAATCTGTGAAGTTTTAGGCTACTACTTTTTGACTGTATCCAGCAGGGCTGGTACAGTCCGTTTCAGAGCTAGGAAACCCCTCCCCTTCACTTGTACTTCTGAAAAACAGAAGATTTAGTTCATTTGAAAGAGTGCTCCTCAGCATTTAAAAAATGCATTGGCTTGAATTTGTAATGCTAACTTGAGCTCTTTCTGAAACAAAAAAATTAGAGTTCAGCTGCAAATTTGACTGTAAGTTACAGAATACGACAACTTGCTCGATAAAGAACTGTAAAGCAAGATGAAGCATCCCCAGCCCCTTTGCCTTTAAAATGCCATGGAAGCACAGAGGCTCTCGGCAGAACACCTTATCTGCTCTCGAAAGCTGTGACTCTTCATCCTTTCGTTATGAAGACCCAGGGGATTGCTTACTTAGCATACACCAGAGGCAATGGATAGGGTGAGCAGCCACTGCAGCCAGAAACCCCCAGTACAGAGCACAGGCAATTCCCCTCCACATGCAGAGACTTTGGAGCTGAATTGTGCTGAATAGAGAACCCTCCGGCTGAGCGAGCCATGTGTGCCCGGGAAGAGCAGCCACTTTCGCTCCGCTGAAAAGCAATGCAGTAAGTGACTGGGATATTGCAGCAGGCACCGGTTCCCTGGGCTAATCAGGAGCTGAAACCTTGCAGCTTCTGCTGGGAGAGAGACAACCTCCAGTCCGGGAGCAGTGTCAGGGCTGCATGATTTTTTGTTGTTGTTGTTTTTAAATGAAGTGAAGGGATCGAGTCAATATGCAGTGGCAGGGACTGTATGGTTTGCTTTGTGTGCATGTGTGGGTGTTGCAGGGGAGCACTTGCTTGTGTGTCCTGTGCTGAACTAATACTGCTCTCTTTGTAGGTTTTTTCTATAGTCATGTTTGACAGTGTTTGATCAGAGATGGTGCTTAATAACTTAATGTCAGCGGACATTTGTGTTCTCCCTCTGAATCATGCAGCATGCTTCCTGTGCTTGGGTGCAAACTATTTTCTGTACTGGTACTCTAATGCTGGATTTACAGGGGCTGTGCCTTTGGATAATGATAAATTGTACATTGAAACTATGTGCACGAGTGCCTCAGTGATGGATAATACTTTTATTTCACTTCAGCACATATGGCTAATTTCTAGTTTGTGGTAAATTGTTCACTGTGGTCTGAAATTGCAGATGCTTTTTTGGTAGAGAAATGTTTGTAAGCAGTACTTTATCATAGCATAGCTGTGGCTTTCTTCAGATTCAGATGTTCTGTTTCTGTACTCTGCAGCAGCAGCTTTCTGTTTGTACTGAGTAGGAGAGGGAAAGCATGATTTAAAGTTTGGTTTATATGAAGAGGGATTTTTACATAGTTTGAAAGTGTTTGCAAAATTAGCATTTGAGCAGTAATTGCAGGCCTTTGGAAGAAACTGCAGCATTTAAAGCAAATTTAACCATGGAGTTTTTGTTCTGTTGTTTAGGGACTAATACCAAGCTTCACTCCTCTGGTTTCTTGATACAGCTTCCTCGGTGACTTATGAGGCTCTGGCTTTAGGATAACTGCCTGCCTTGAGCCTCACTGCCATTTTGGGCTTCAAGCATGTTTAACTCTTTAAGGCAATGTATGCTAAATTTTTAAGAGAGCAGAACATGCAACTGCCAAAAGTTAGGGATCCTTTTCTTGCTGTTCAGTCAAATGTCAACATAAAATAGCCATCAGTCTCCTGTAAAGGAGCACTAATGAAAGTAGTCTTTGATTTTCCAACTCAATTCTTGTTTAAAAGTTGGGGTTTATTCAGTTATTGTAAACTATTGGGAAACTTATAGAAAGTCTTAACATAATGAAGAAAAAAAATTCCTCTGATACATCTGTCATTTTAGCTTTGAGCAAAATTTGTGGTGTCACTATATTTGAAGGGGTAATTCTCAGCAATTAGACAAATGAAGTTCAGTTTCTGCTGGAAGAGTTTTTGCAGACATGCTGCTGAAGATGTGTGTAGTGTTGAGTCCCAGGCACAGATAATGATACCAAGAGGTACCCTGGAAGTTCTGGCACCCTTTCACTCCTGTGCAACATGCATGTCTTGGAGTCTTTTCTCCTCGGGACTGATGCTCAGGTGCTGCTAAGAGCTGTTTCCTCTGATGCTGCGGTCAAGAGAATTTTCTTCTTTTTGCCTAAGAGAAGCCTTGTGACATATAGTGCTATTGAGTTGCAATTGTTAAGCTAATGAGCAATTAATAAGCGATAATTATTCTTCATTAGCTGTACAACTTTGAAGATGGACAAATCTACAAGGAGGGAGAATCACATCTCAATCTGATCTGCTCCCCTCTTCCTTTTTTCTCCAATCCCAACTTCTCCCTGACTGTTTATGGGCATTTAGTAGGTGTTACAGTTGCTCTCCTTCAAGGACCTGAACCTAGGATTAGTGCAGTTTTTCCAGTCACAGATTCACAATCTGGGTGTGTCTCATCTGTTCCTGTTTTCTCCATCTAGATATCCAGCAAAGCCAGTAATGAATTTAGAACATAGGAGGATTTATTATAAGATATCTCTGACTGAGCATTATTAACCTAGTGTTGGTTTATCTGCCATGAGGAAAGAGCAGGGATTTTACCTGTAACTAGAATATGCTCAGAACACACAGTTTTGATGACATTATCATCAGATATTTTCAGGTAAACTAATTCCAGTAATTTGACAAGCTACTGTTTTCAAATTATTTTCTCTGAGGAAAAAAAGCGGGGGAGGAAAAGAAATGCAAATAAGAGTTGGATGTTGGAAAAACATTGGATTTATAATGAGAATCACCAGACAAAAAGAAAGATTATGGCTGGTTTTATGCCTTCATGCAATTCTGAGTCTCTAATCAGAATGTGTTTCCTGAACTGGAACCTCAGAATTATTTGCTAAATATTATTGTTCATGTCAAATGTAAAATGGAGCACATTAGGAATAAAATCTAATTTCCCAGTCTAGAGTAAGTATATTGGTAAACAAACATTTTCACTTCTTCATCTTGTCTGTAAGTAACACTGGCAGGAGCTTTTCCTTAGAAGTCAAGTTCATTTTATTGCATTGCAACCTCGGAGAGATACACACAGAGGGAAGTTTACTAATTTTTTCCTACATTGCCAGTAATGAGTGGCAAGTCAATTTAATTAATGAAGAGCAGTTGCTTAACATTTGTAGTCACCTCAACTACTTTAATTTGCATCACTGTATTTCTACCAGTTTTTGACGCGTAGAAGCACTGACAACATTCCCTGACAGTATGAAACACGACTGCACCATCGTGTCATTCAAGTACAAGAGACAAAACTTCCCGTACAAAACTGCATAAAAGAATATACAGTGGGTGGATAAACACGCTGCATAATTTCAAAGCACAGTGAAAACGTGTGTCATAGTTGCACCAGGAACCAGCGGCGCAGACGGTGTTACATTAAAAGATACGACATTCGGCACATTCTCAAAGAGATAAGTTTAGCTGTGTTTGTACAAGAGCAGGGAATATTTGTACCATCCTTAGTAGAGCTGTCATGTTTATAAAGAAATATATCTTACAGCTAGTGACGTGCAAAATGTGCCACATACATAGTCAAGACTTTCTTTCTGACTACAAAATAAAGGACATTTTCTTCCTTTCTTGTTGTTCAAGGGTAGACTTTCTGATGGCGCCAACTACTTAGATATGCTGCATAGTAATTATTTTATTCATATGTATGAAAGCAGATCTCTTAGAATCTTCATTATACTTATCTGCTGTGAGCATCAAGATTGACTTTAATTGAGATTTTCAGATATATGGTTAGACAGTCCATTTTTAACAACAAAATGAATATGCTATTATTTTCTACTATCACTTCTTACCAAGGGCAATTGCTTAATACTCTGTAATAGCTACAATTCAGGATATTTCTTTTGCCACAATGACTCACTTCACTTTCCACACCCACACAAACCCCAGAACCCACTGTGAGTAAAGCAGCAGTGCGATAGTATTCAAGGAGGATTAAAGGACTAAGATTGAGAACTTCCTAAAGCCTGCTGCCTGAGCTGTTGTTTTAAACAGGAGCAAAAAACAACGTACCTGCCTTTTTCAAGTGTTGCTTGAAAGGTGTAGATATGCACCCAAAAACTGAGCAGAATCAGAAAGATCACACTCTATGGTTTGCAAGGAACCTTCAAAGTGCACCTGGTAAGGCAGTCGACCTCCAGAAGACACAGAAGAACTGCTTTGTAATTCCACCACCTCCTGTATCTGTTTCTTAAAGCTTTAGGCAAGAATTCTGGCATCTGGCTTTTTGGAGAATAATTCAATGCATTGAACTTTAAAATAAGGCTATGAAAATATGTATTCTAACAAACTTGATCATCAGTAACAAACTATAAATCAGATATCTGATTTTCACTGAAACATCTAGAAGAAACTCCAAATGCCATTTGCTCAGCTCTGAATCTTCAGGAGTTAGTTCACAGAACATTTATTAATGTTTTCGTTCGTTTTGAATGCAAATACAAAGGAAACAACGTGAACTAAACAAGAGTGTACTTAAACAATGGCTGCAGAGACACACACCTTTTCTCAGCATTATTTTGGCATTTGAGTTTCAAATCTATTTTGTCCAGCTCTGGGCAGACAAAACCCCTGGGGGTCCTATCCATGGATACTCTGAATTCATAGTAGTCAGCCAGAGGGATTCCTAGACAGGAAGAACATCACATCCCCAGTGTCAGTCGGTACTTTGTTCAGAGGGAAAGATGAGGAAATGAGACAGAAAGTTGTTGAAAACACAGATGCTCACATTTCTTCTGCTAGAAACACAGAATTACGTATTTCTTTTTATCATAAATCACAGGTTTTCCTTCAAAGCTTTACTTTAGACTTTCAATCAGTGCTGATGGCTGTAAAGAACCCCACGCTCAAGCAAATTTAAATTATCTGGTGGAGAAGCCTCCCATTTCTCTCCCTACCCTGTCTGATTGATTTCATGATTACTGGAAAATGTGCTGCATCACACATTCAGTTTGTATTATAAACCAGTCTAAAGTAGCTGATGTCACCATCCGATTTTGTTTCCATATTCAAATTCAAGTTCCCACTCCCTTTGTCAGCATCACCAATATATCTATGACTTCTTACCAAATAACCATAACACACCACATGTTGCAGAATTTTTCTGGATTTTCACCAGTTTAGTTTAGAATTCACCCTCAGTCTGAACATCGCTCAGCTAGGAGGAGATCCATCCTAGAATCACAGAATGGTTTGGGATGAAAGGGGCCTTAATGCCCCTTCCTGCCACATGCAGGGTCACCTTCCACTAGACCAGGTTGCTCAAAGCTCCATCCAACCTGGCTTTGAACACTTCCAGAGAAGTGATTTTTGGAAATCCTGGTGAGAACCAGAAGCCACATCAAAGACTTCAAAAAACAGCGGCACTGAAAAGAAGAGGAAATCTTAGCTCTCAACACAGAAGGAGCCAATTTTTGTCAGCAAGATTTGTCAGGAAAGCATCTCCCATTATTAGAAGTCCAAATAATAACAAATCATAACTACTCAAAGTCATGAAGCTCAAATAAACCAAATCAAAAAGACTGAACTGTGAAAAAAATAAACCTTGCATTCATTTTGTCTTCTATTTTGGGGGACTCTTTAGGATTTATGCTTCAAAAATTTCATCTAGAAGCATATAAGAGCATTTTGGAAAAAGGAATTTTATATCCTTGCACAGTAATCTCACCAGAGCTTCAAAAGCATCACTGCATATGAAAATCACACATGGCTAAAAGTTAGATAACCCCTATATAGAGAATCACAATTTTACAAAACATTGCTTTCTTTTTTGTTGTTTGTTTACAATTTTACATGCCCATCTTTGTGTCTTACAGCCAGTGGAAATGTTTCCTAGGAAGACAAATTGAGAGATTTTCTACTGTCTGCATCAGCAAACCACCAGAAAATAGTGTTTTCTGGATTATATTCTGCCTCTGAGTTCACGATATCATCACTGCAGTTTTGCAAGTTGCAAACAAAAGGCAGTCAGAAAGAAAATACACAAATAAAGCTGATCCGATCCTTGTTCAGCTGCAAAAGTATTCAGAAAGATCTCTCCTTGCTCTTTTCATGTGCTGTATTTGGTCAGCACACTGAAGATGACTCGCATTTTATTCTCTCCCATTCAGACTCTGTCACACCGTTACAGCCTTTACAGTTCTCATCTCCATGTTCACCATGGGTATTTTCTGGGAAGAAGCAGATTCTCCTGTTTGAAAACACCTGCTTTCGCTTCCTGTCAGATCTTAGTAATGAACTCTTTTAAGAATTGCCTGGAGAATGGGGAACAGGTTGCTAATAGGAAGTTAAAAAACAAAACAACAAAAAAAAGAACCCATAATTGCACCTGTAAAGGAGTTTTTCTCCAGTTGCCTTCTGCTTTGGGTGTTGATGCCAAATCTGTGGAAGGCAATGAGGAGACTCCCACTGACTTTGCATCAGAACCTAAGAGACTTCTATGGAAGGTATGTTGACAGTATTTTTGGTAATCTACAGCCACTTGGCATTTGCAAAAGTTCTGCTGCAGGAAAAAAGAAGTGCAGGAGGTCGTGACCTTGCAAACCCTGTCCATGGTGAGCAGCTCCCACTGTGCAAACACCCAGCTCTCCTCAGGGCCTTTATTTGCTCAAGTCCTTGCACATACATTAAAGATTCATAATGGGATTGTTGTAGACAATTAACTTATGTACCATCCTGTTGTTTCCTAATAGTGTTCTGATTTAAATTATGTGTAGAGCAAAGGAAATAATATGTTAGAAGACAAATGAAAGCATAATACAGGCACAAATAAAATCTGGTTACAGATGGAATTTAAGTAGATGGAATAACTTTTCTTATGAAGAAATACTGTGCTTACGGAGGGTGTTTTGTATAGTACTCTATAGCCTGGGATTTGATTTAAAAAGCCCTTTAGACATCCTTAGATCTCAAAATGTAGAGAAAAGCAGCAAGGGAATGTATGTGGGTTTGGTTTTTTTTAAGCATTTACTTTATATAATCCCTGTAAACCTGAGATTTTGGTAAGAAATACTAAGTGCATACAAATGAAACAGGTTCTCTAAAAGAAGCAAAACCCCCAAAAAACCCCAGTAAGTCACGATTTGGAAGGAAAATGCAAGAAGCATATATCCACATGAAGCTTCCTTAAACTGTATTTAGTGCTAAAGCATTTATTGTCTTTAATCTAAGAGAAAAAGCAGCGTGTCACCTGAATGGGTCCCAGCTGAATACACCTGTCTGTCTTGACGAAGCAGCTGAGCATTTCAGCAGCAGCCACAGGAAGGGGAATATTCACACACCACTTCATTTCAAGCTTTCTGGGCAGACTTGCACAGCAATGAGTCAGGGAATGGCTGATATCAGTATTTGTCTCCAAAACTACCCCATGACACCATGACTGATTCAAAAGGACACTGTCTGGCTGTTAAGAAGCACAATTCATACAGAAACCATCACTGGCTGTAAGAGTAAGGGGTTGAATAAAAGTAAAATACAGAGAGGGCATTTAATATATAGTTGTGTACACAAACCTTAGGGTTCATCTTTGGGGTTTCCACCAGCTGCCCACTAAACAGGCAACTGAGAAGGATTTGAGAGCCACTGGAGCCCACAAACAACACCATTTTTTTGTAGCATTTGTCCACATTATGAAAAGAATAGACTAAGTTTCTCATGAAACAAAGAACACTCAGAGCTTTTCTATTCCTCTTTTGTTTTCAATACTCTGAACTTCCCTCCTGGAGCTTGTACACCTGAAGCAATAGTACCTTAGGAGCACTGCTCTCTGCCCCAGCCCGTGGGCAAGGGAAGTACAGATTAAATACAGCAGAGATTGCACCAAAACCTGCTGTCTGACTCAACAGAACAGCTTTCTTCTGCTTCCCCTGCCGCTGGGATCTAGCTTTAAAAGTGATGTTATGTTTTCAGGTGATATTTAATCAAGCAGACACTGTTCATAAGAAAACACCTCAACTGTCTGTTAGGCTTCTTTTTTTTTGTTTTTCCTTGTGGTTAATGCTGAAGTATCCATGTACTGGGCATGGAACAAATTGTTCCATGATACTTCCCTGGGTTTCAAACATCTGGACATGCTGTACGTGTGTAGGTGGAACTTATCAGCCTTCCCATCACTTGCAAATATGAAGGATCAGACTCACCATTTATCTACACCACAGGTACCATTGTTATCATAGCAACCTGGCCCCAGGGATTCAAATTTAAAGTATGTAAACATGCCACCCTCAAAATCATTTCTATGTGCTCCAGAGACTTCACTGGGCAGTTTGGCAACAGAGAACCACACTGATTTCTTCTTAGTTAAAATCACAGGATTTAGTTTAAAACTGAATGTGACAGACTGGCTGTGTAAGGGACCCACATTTGCAACCAACCTAGGCTGAGCTTTTTTTATGAACTCTGGGATTTAGTGATTTAAACTTATTTGGTTTTCTGAGATGGACTGAGAGCTCATAAGCAGTCTATTACTCTGCCTCAGACGACAAGAGGTAAATTCTAAAGATACATGACCTTGGTTGCTTGCTGTGTTGGCAATATAACCCTACTATATTGGAAGTAATTTGCTAATAAAAAGTTCCCTACCCCATCTGCAGTTATGGCCACTGCAGTTATGTGTTATGTGATAGCAATAACTGAAACACATCAACATGAACTTTGCTAGAAATAGCTCTAACACAGCTTTGAAAGCCACTTTTTCAGGTGAATGAAGTAAAGAGAAACTTTTTCATCTTCAGGAAACATGAGCCTTCCCAGTGCACTTCAAACTTGGCCAACTGGAAACAAGTGCTGTAGCAAACTGCTGTGGAGTCTGTTTGGAAGCCGATTCCAGAACAGGAGTTGAAATAAATGAATTTGGCATCTAAAAGGAGGTTTTGTGGAGTCAACGCTTTCTAAGCAGAGGACAGAGAGAGATTTGGCAAGGTTGGTGCATACATTATTGACATTTTAATGTCACAAAGGGGTAATCCCAGGTCTAACTGAGCCAGCTGAACTTGTGGTGGTCTTGAAGCCCACCCTTCTCAGGTGTAGGGATTAAGTGACCACCAGTGTGGGTGGGGGAAGTGTTAGAGGCTGTCAGAAAACACACACATGCCAAAAAATCCACTCCACCATTTTTGTACTAACCTGTGATTTTCTGCATGCCCTAGTACTCACCCCCCAAAGATAAAGCTTTTATGTGGGTAGTTGTCAGAGAAGGAGCACATGGAAATGTTGAGAAAGGGAATAATTCATGCCTTCTTTTGGTTGTTCAAACCAAAATAGTTTTTCTAAGGAATCATTCCGAAATGAAAATCAATGATGGTTGGCATCATACTCAGAACATTGCCTTGGGACACTGAAGTACACAAATGCTTTGCTGATATTTTGGACACAGCGCAGAAGAATTTTCCAAGTGATTTTCCATCTCCCAGCAAGGAAAATATTGTATTTTCTTATTTACATGTTTGTATCTTAAGCAAGCATCTGCAAAACATCCATGCCTGCAGCAGTTTTTTAAAATTAATATCAGAGGAGGAAATAACACTGGCACTTTAGCAGAATTTTATCTGTTGGATTTGCTAAGAATGGGATACTCTGTGTAAAGAAAGTCTTGTTTCCTTATTTGCGTAAGGATCAGAACCGTTGTCTTTAGCTTTCTTTTCTCCTGACAATTTGTTCCTGTAATCTCCTTATGTTCCTACTTTAAAACCTCTGGCTATATTGAGAGGTAGCTTAACTGACAATTTAAGCTACCCATTAGTAAACATAATAGGAGGCAATGGAGCAAGTCACCCTGCAAAGAGAGAAAAAACAATAAACTACGGGAATTTGTGCTGCCTCACCTACTGTTTTTTATTCCTTTAAAAAAAACCCTGTTACTTTCAACACTTTCTTTCTTCCTCCACTTGCAAGTCACATCTGCTCATACTAGTAAATAGTTTACACCATGGTTAGGTCTGTTCTAAGGAGATCCTGGACATTAATCAGTGGCAAGCACAGGAACGGCACGTCTGGAGGACACAGAGTCTGTGCATGTCCGGGTTAGTGAAGTGGCCAGATTTGAGATGGGCCAAGTGGCCTTGTTTGGAGGCACATAGAGCTCCTCAAATGGCTCAGCATCAGCTGAAAGCATCTTTTCAACTGCAAGGTAGATGGTGTTACAGAACCTCAGCTGAAAAATCACACAACAGGTGATAACTCCAGGTAACTCCTTCTCAGAAATGGGGAGGAAGAGGCAGAGAAGCCCTGGGAACCTCTCAAAGGACTTTGCCATCTCTGTTTCTCTGGGCAAAGATCATGGGCAATAACCAAATACAGTTGATATGTTATTTCAAATCTGTTTTCTGCAAGAAAACCAGGATTGCTTTACTCTGGAGTTAGAGCAGTACCACCAAGGTGTCCTATTCCTCAGGGAGAAAAGTGCTGTGTTGGAGGGAATTCTTCTAAACCACCAGAGTCCCAGCTCTTTGACCACAACATTTTCCTTGTTCTTTCCTCTCTTCATCATATGATCCAACAAAGTGTCCCACCCATTGAATATCTGGAAAATGTGATAAGATTGATCAGGAAAAGAAAAATTTCTTCCCCAGCTCTATTAAATTCATTGGGTGTCCTGAGAGAAGAGGATTTTGGACAACAGCAGGATATATGATTGCAAGCTGACATTAATTTTATTACACAACTGCCCAATAGCACTTTTCTGAAATATTTGGAGGTTCTATGGCATAGAGAAAGTCAGCATTTTTTAGAGCAGTTTAAGCCATAAAACAGAGTAGTAACCAGCAGGGGAAAATAAGACCGGCTGTTCCTTCAGCATTTTTGAGTGATTAGATTAATTTTCAACCTTTCCTGTGCATGATCTATTATTTAATCTCCCACCTTACTTCATAGCAGCAAACAACAGCTTTCTATTCTAAACTTTTGTTTTTCCTCCATTATTAAAGCATTTCTGTCTACAAGAATGGATTTTTGCTGAATGCTGCTGTAAGAGAGATGAAAAAACAGGAGCAGCTGCAAACAAGGCTTCAAATGCCTATGCCAGTCCTCCAGAGTGCATGTTAGTGCCATGTCACTGCTGCTGTTGAGCATATTCTTTACCTTGAAAGCCAAATCAAAGAGAATTTTAAAATAAGGAATAATATTAGAAGACCAAACATGAGGAAAGCAAGGTCTGATCCACTACTTACTAACATAAGTGAAATCAGAATTAAGCTTTCTTAACCAGGATCTCCCATATTTGTACTATCATGAAATAAAAAAAATCAGTGTTCTAACTACAGCTCATATCAGAGGAAAAAGGAGGAAGACCATCAAGTTACTACAATTTTTTTTTACTTTTCTGATATAACATGGGCTATTGCTTTTCTTTTTTCATTTAATCTCCTTGTAAGATTATCTTAATGAGTTTGCCCCTGATTTAAAGAACTAAGTACAACGGATGAATTCTAGTTCTGAACAGACTTTCTTGGCAAAAATTTTGATTTCTATTCTTATAGTTTCTTCTGGTTGTATTAGCACTTTCCTTTATTTCCCTCCACAGCTCTGGCTAATATAAACTTGTATTTGATTAACATGTCACTTATTGAGCCCATAAACAGATTGGCAAGCAGGGTGTTAAATAACTAGTAAAGGTCTTGTAAAAAAACACGTTTAGCAGGTGAGAATATGTTTGAATGAATAACAATCACATCAAAATGGAGAAGATAATTCCATATATCTCTTTTTTATGTACTTTTAGATCTCAGTAACTTTCTGAGAAGCTACGTTTAAAACACTAGCATAAGCACAGAGCAGAAAACCTGGAGTAATTTTGATCCTTCTCAAAATACGCTGCATTTGCTTGTACAGCAGAACAACTACAGGGACACTGAAAGGGTGCTGCGAAAATCGCTGCTCCATAAAGTCCTTACTGACTGCTGTTTAGAAAAGGAAATTGTGAAGGAATAAAAGCACTTTTTCACCAGGTTACAGAAAAGAAGGATGAAGGAATAGTTTCCAGTTGCTGGAAGTAAAAAAGGCAAGGAAGTGCAAGTGCATGCAAAGAGGGAAAACCACAATTCTCCTTTGCAAAGAGGAAGAAATGATGAGCAAAAGGCACTCAAGAAAACACTTCTAAGCCAGCCACAGGAAAGATTTGTATATAATCAACTTCTCTTTGCTGCATAGCAGTTGCTGATGTATTTCCATGCAAGCTGATGTTGTTTTCCCTGCTTGAGTGGCATAGCAATAATAAATACATTTATTATTCATCAAATGATATCAAAGTATTTTAACATGCCTCAGCGGTTCCAAAGTGCTCAAATCGCAGCAGTACAACACCCTGCTCACCTAATTTGCTGCATTAACAGCCAAATATTATAGTTTTAACTTTAAACTTTCTGGACAGAATGGAGAATCGCTTAGGTATCCAGAGTCAAACCCTTAAAAAGATTTTTCTCTTAAAAACCCCACACCACCACCACCCCCTCTCCACCCTCCCCCCCCAAAAAAGCTGGGATTCATAAAATTCACCAGCCTCAGAGGGTGTCAAAAGAGGAAAAGGATGGTTTTAAGGTAGAGGCAGATCAATAGATAGATGCTCTAGTATGTGCGTGCACTGTTATGTGTGATTTGATTTGTTTGGGGTTTTTTTATATACACGAAAATAATAATAAGAAATGAAGGAGGAATCAAGATTTCCTCTTGTGGTTTTCTCTGCTTGCTGTTTGGAAGCAAGCCTTCATGTTGCTGACTTAACTGGCCACAGGGTCCCAGCCTACATTTACATGATGGAGAGCTCTGCATTGCATTTTCCTGAGTGCCACTGCATGCCAAAGCAGATGGAAGGTGATTTATGGACTTTGTTGTTTATGGGGATAGATGAGGACAGAATTATGCCTAGATCACTGTGTCCCAAATAATTCCTTGAGGTTATCAAGTTTGCACAGCACTGTCTTATGTTAAGTTTATGCCAGAAAAAAAAAATAAATCAAAATAACAGGAAGGGAACCACTGAAGCAGAATGCAAAGGGAATGTCCAAAGCACATAGTGCTTATCTATCTACAGCTGAACCACATCAACCAGGGAGAAGTTTTGTTCCCAGTTACTGCTCAGTGCTTCCAGTGAAACACTCCCAGATTGCATTATTGTCACCAAATCCAGCATTTGGTGAACTATATCTACAGTTAGAGTCCTGCAACATTTAGGGTATAAGCAAATGAATCTGAAAGCTAAATAGTTTTTCTTCTTAAAAGATTAGCACTTCAAACATCTAATGGCAGTTACCAATGTTGTGTCCTGTTAAATACACAGAGAAATCATTCACTGACCTAAGAGCAGCCTGAGATAGAATGAGCAATAAAAGCAGGATACTCTGCTCTTTCAGGAGCCTGGAGATGACTGCCATTCTTGAAAAGGGTTCAGAGACACCATAGACACGATCCTACATGATCAAAACTGGCAGCAACATCTCACCAAGATGCAAAATAAGGCTGAAAATGCATATGCAAGTCCATTGGTATTGATATTATTTATTGCATGTCTCCCAAATAAGAATGTGGAACTCCAGCTTCTGAGTTCTGGCAGTGAAAGAGCTGCCATTCATGAACTTCAGCACATCTCAGGAGCTAAGGCTGGTTTTGTCATTTACTAATATCACTGGAGTTTGAAACTTAAAACAGAACTTGTTGCAACTCTGACCAAAGGTTTATCCTGGGGAGTTCTCTTTTTGGTATGTGAACTCTGGCTTTCATAGTAATAAGGTCAGAGGCTGACAAACTGGCTCTTGTTTAGGGAAAATGCTACTGAAGGGGTTATATGAGGCTGTGGTCTCGGTCATTGTGGGATAGAATTCACCATTCAGTTCCAAAATGGAAAAGTCCAGTTAAATGCTCTTGAAAAGGTCCTGTGCTAGGAAGAAAAACCTTCCAAAATAGATTTCTATCTACTTGATCCAAGTCCGCAGTTCTTTAATGTTACTGTAAGCAGTAATGGTTTTGTTCTGCAAGACAAATACCCATTGATTTGAGTTTCTAATGACTGCTAGGTCAGGCTTGCTATATATTTGCTTAATTAATTTCTCTGACCTTTCTTCCATTTAATAGTCAGGATGACAAACTCCCATTTTACCAGCTCTGTGGATGTTAGTCTGAAGCACCTACGATGTCAAAGGCTTTGTATTCATTTACTAAGCAGGTTATTTTAAGCCTTTTTTTTTTGAAAATATGCCTGGTCAGCATAGATTTACGATTTTTTTGTTCAGCTCAGTCTCATACAATTTGTCACATGGATTTAGATTAATTCATACACATTGACCTACAGGAAAGAGATGGTTAGTCTTTCTTGAGATATGAGGAAATAATCTGAATTCCAAGGAGGATTTCAGATAAACACATTAATTTTCAGAGTTTAAAAGTTCCTTCCAACTTGTAATTAGCAATGCTTCAATTTTCTGCCTTGATATTCAAAAACAGAGGTGGAGACTGGGAGGAGAAGCACCATATCCAGTCCAGAGACTGCAATGTACAGTCTGTTCTAGGTGCCATCCAGCAAACCAAGCACAGACTTGGGGCACGAATTTAAATCTGACAGTATTAGTTGGACTTAGGTTAAAAGTCAGAGGCATAGGAATAGTTTGGTTCTTGAATCCTTCCTAGGAATCCCTGTTCTTATTCAAGTCTACAAGAATTCAGGAACCTGAATGCAATTATATATCTTGTCCCTAGTGCTTTATTCTCAGGGCCACCCCGAGGACCTATGTAAAGTCAGGCATGTGCTTAAATCCTTATGTGAAAATTGCATCCAGATAAGTGATCTAAAATTAAAATATCACCCCGGCTCTTGTATATTTGCAAATCAAATTTGCTTTGACAACAGGTTAACATAAGATACAGCTGAGACAGAGAGCCTAGAGCTAGATGGGCTGTGTGATTTAAGGCTCTGCAATTAAAAGACAAAATGCAGAGATGCTGCCTTTTCAAATGTGGGTGTTCAAGTTCCGCCAGGACCCTGCTGTCTGCGTGAGTGCCAGCGAACTGAAGCGGTTGCCACGCTACTTCATGGAAAATTATCAAGTCAGTGATTTATTTAGTCCGTTTAAAAAGGTGGGATAAAACACTGGGCTGGTATTGCCGTGGTGATTATGGTGTTATTATTTTTTTTTAATTAATATTGAGCAACCTGTACTGCAGCCAACTTCAAGACACTTCAGAAGTGCACTCATTCTCTGGCTGGAGAACAAAAGCCTTCATTCTAGACAAGGGTAGGATAAATAATGTTTTCATTCTAGGACCCTACAGAAAACTACTTTTCCAATACTAGGAGCATCTGTCTATGTATCTTCCATGCACAGACAGAGAAAACAGACTTGATTTTCCTATCTCATCTTACAAAGAAAATACCTATTTTTTCCCCATCTCTGAGACACGAAATGTAAGCCCAGAACAGATGGAGTCCCAGGCCTGAAGAGCCCACAGAGGAAAACCTCAATTCCCATCTCCCCATGCTTCTGTAACTCAATGCACTATTTACCAAGACAGAGCCAGACATGGTTACCCTCACCCTGATGACCTGGGATAAATGATTATTTCCACCTCTCCATCCCAAACCATCCATCACTCTCCCCTTCCTGGCAGAGCCCCTGCAGTTTGCTGGTGTGGCTGACTCTGTGCTGTCTCAGAGTGTCACTCAAAGTGTCTCCCTGTGTTACTCCCAGACCTGCTCTGGGTTGTCAAGGGGGAAGTTTCTTAATGCTTTTGACTGAGGTGAAACAACACAGATTTTTATACCAGAGATTTGGCATTGGGGTAAAGAAATACAAAGAGCAGCTGGGCACAATACTCCCAGCTCGTCATGTCTAACCACTAACCTCTGCTTCTTTCTAGCAGCTGAACTTTACATTAACCACTGGAAAAGATTCCTCCAGCTCACATGGGAGACAGCAGGATTTTGGTGCTGATATTGCAATTGGCCCTCAATTGAGGTCAGTGGGGCAAAGGCAGGTGACAGTACCAAGTGATACTATCTGAGTTGTGGAAAACCATGTTAATTCAAAGCTGCCTGACCCAGAGAAGAGACACTTTGTTAACTGCAAACTCATCCTGGTGCAATGGTATAACACCATGTTGTGTTAAATCCGTAACAGAACAGCCTTCAAAAGCTATTTTAGTCAATTAATAACAGTTGGACTCTTTAGCACATAGTTACCATCGTCTACTTATTATGTACTTAAAATGCAATTATAGACAGGAAAATAATGTTCGTTTTCTATTGACCTCGTTTTACTCGAGTGAATTGAGTCTACTTCTCATCTGCATTCACAGTCCCAGCTGCTTCCTGACTGAAACAGATCCTGTAGGCTTTTTATATCCAGTAGCAATGCAGCAGCACCATATGTAAGGCCAGGGTGTGTGGAGGAGCTAGGATGTCTCCTGGCTCCTGAATTTTAGACTGTTCCAAGTTCCATTGCGGAATCATTCCCAGGATGGTGATTCATGAGGTAGCAAAGAACTTCCATCCAGTTCCCAGGCTAAGTTTTTAGGGTTAGGAAAGCAGTGTTGTTTCTGAAGCTTAAGAGAGTCCCTGTCTATAACAGAGCACATCTCTGAGACTATTAGTTATCCAACAGACTGGCAGTAAAGTAAAAAGAGTGAATATACAATGAAGTTTTCCTAAACATACATAAATAGCAAACCATCACACTTTCATTGGAAGAAGCAAAATTTGCAGACAGGACAAGTTATTTTGGTTTGAAACGATGCATGAAGACAGTCCAGCCACGGAAGGCAGGTGCATTTCAACAACCGACAAACTGCATCTGAAATTCAGGGCAGAGCACAAGAACTCCCAAACCCATAAATGCTCATGTTCCCTGAATGTCATTGATGCAAGTCACTTGCTACCATAATTAGCCCTGTCAGAAGATCTGAAATAGAAGGGAATGGAGGGGAGTCCCTGCAGCATAAACTGGCAGGTCCATGTACCAGAGTGGTGTGCAGTAAGGATGCCCCCAATTTCTCAAAAGCAGATCTGCATTTATTCCTAACCATGGCACTTACAGTGTCATTTGATGGACAGATATGCATAGGCTGGCTACATTTCACCATCAGATTGCTAATACAGTTTCAAGGTTATATTTTTAAGAAACCTGGCAAATTCTTTGGTTGGTATCCACTGCAGTAGGTCACCAAGAAAAAAATACAAACAAACCCACCCCAGTGCAGCATTCAGAAAACTACTTCATAAGCTTAAGAGAAGTTTTGAGCTGGGACAAGACAGCCTATCAGGACTTAAGACTACTGGAAGACTTACTTCAAATTATACCTACAGAAGATGACAAAGGAATAATTTGGACACCATTCTTTGTGCTCAAGTGTAAGTTTTTATGCTGCTACTGTAATATTTAAACACTTTCTATTTAATATTGCATATCAAATAGAAATGGCCATATCAAACATCAGGTAATTGCTGGCACTTATTTTTCAAAGTCAAAACTCTGCTTGGACTTCCCTTTGAGAAAATTAGGGTTTTATTAGCTGGCAGAGAAGGGGAGGTGATACCAAGGGCAATTTGGCTTGGGAATGCAGTGTTCCCATCAGAGCATCCTTTCTGGCAGTGAGGTTTTCCTCAGAGAGAAAGTTCAGCAGGATTTCCTGAGACTGCTTATCTCTCAGACCTGATTTTATGGAGGCCTTGGAAGACATTGAGGTGGTGCCTTCAGCCATAGGGACCCACCCAGCAATGCACAAACTCCACTGTCTTTCTCACTGCATAGTCAGGAGTGAGTCAGTGTGTGGGATAAAAAAAGTTGAGGGGGAGGAGGGTTAAAGTTTGTGCTTCTGTCATATCACTGCACAATATGGGAAATGCCAAGTGTAGGCTGCCAGCCTATACAGCCCACTGATTTCATATAGATGTCTTGGAAGCACAAACCTTACTCACTCTGAGTATCACATTGGATCTCCCTCTCCTCAGCCCTGGCCCACCAGATGTCCATGTGAATAATAAAGCTGCCCTTGATTTTCCTGCTCACGGGGGACATTTGCCACAGAGATGATGACATTTGTGTTTTGGTTAGCCCCAAAAC